>NW_015163608.1:1533903-1561376 GCF_001447785.1 Gekko japonicus
CACCGGCCTCGCCGCCGCCGCCTCGGGGAGATCGAGCGGGGGGATGGAGGAGACGGAGCTCTTCCCCCCCCCGCGAGTATTGCGGGTCCCCCTCTTGTCACATTCTGAAAATGTAAAACCATCAGCTGCAACAGCTTCATGTGCCGCTTTTGCTTTCCAGAAGACAGGTTAACGTAAGATGATTGTGCTACAGGACTGGATCATTCTATGAACAGACCATAAAGCTCCCTAAAGAAAAATATTTATAAAACCAGTTCAAGTAACTTGGCCATTTATTACTGCCATTGCCATGAAAGCCTTTATTTATCTTACATTTTTTTTTAAAAATGCTTCATTTTAACTCCAACATAGTCTAACATCCCCCACCAACTGAAGAAAAATGGTTATTTCATGTAAGATTAATTGCAGCTTTTGGCGACACATCCTACAGAGGAAGAGATTGTGGGCTGTAGCTAAAAGCTCCATGCCAGCATAGATTTCGAGTTCAAAGCAGAGCAATTAGGTCAAAGGAGACCTCGGTGGACCTGGTTGCTATGCATTTTACTACATTCCACATCTAGCTGAATTTCTTACATAAACAAATTATGATGTGAATAATGAGATTATCACATAAGGACTCCTACAAGAAAAATGATCTCAAGTTGGAAGAGGAAAAATGGCCCACTATTTCCTTACTAGTGACAGGAGATCAGCTGGTTTGAAATCCCAGCAACAGAACTAACCCATGTTTGTAAATAGTTGCTCTGTGTCATCATCATAGACTTGAGTTTTACCAAGACTGCAGTACAATATATTCAAGGCTTATAATACGTCATTATGGCATGTGAGGTATGCATTAACAACAGTTAGCATGTTGCAAGAGAAGCACTGCAGCCCTTTAGAGAAGCTTCATCAAAGACAGCAAATCCACCCACCCACCCCCGGTCCAAGTAGAGGGCAGGTTTTGACCTCACTACACAAGAAATGTTCCTAATTTCTGTAGCCAGAAAATTTTGGTTGGTGAGGCAGGGGCCAGGGCACTGGGGCAGGGGAGCTGGGAACTTACTTAGATCACTAATTAGATTATATTAGTGCCCCAGGAAGGTCGCTTAGGGGGCTTCCCTTCCAGAGCTGCCTTCCCACTTCTGGTCAGTTTCGCTCCTCTCTGATCAGCTGTTAGGTTTAACAACTGATGGGAGGGGAGTGAAACTGACCAGAAGTGGCAGGGCAGCTTCCCTGGAAGAGCCAGTGAGGCTGAGGAGGGGCAGGGGTAAGGAGCGTGGCACAGCAGGGGTGAGGGTCCAGGGGGTCTGGCATCCTTTCAGGGTGAGGCAGGACTCATCCCTGGTGGGGCTCAGGCCCCAAATGCCACTCCATGGCTATGGAATTGAATGCAGTGCTCATTTCCCCATGGCAAACAAAGACATCTATTCATCTTTATGGGAGGCAGTCCAAGGATATACTTCAAGACACCTACACCTTGCCCCTTATGACTCCCAATGACTGTAAATGAAGCCTGTCTATACCTGCATAATCCTATGCTGGATTTTGTTTGTTCTCCATGACAGAATGCAATAGAAAACCTTTATACATGTTATACTGTTGTACAGAGGGATAGCAGAAGCTCACAGACTGTGGCCATGCTCATAACCTAGCAGACTGGCCCTAGGCCTTGCCTAGACACATTTGCCACACAATGCACATAGTTGATACATATAGCCTCTGTCTCTCCATAGGCAAAAGGGGAGGAGTGCTCTTTTACCTTCTGCACACAAATGTGTCATGTGCACAGGACTAGGTTATTGGCTTTTATAGCAGTGGTTTGGTTTAAAATGTGAGTGTATGTTTCTCTTTTGGGGATGGGGAAATGGGAGTGGAAGAAACCACACAGAGAGAATCCTCTTAAGACTCTACCAAAAGCCAATGGGAAAAAATAAAATAAAATGCTAAGTGTTTTCAGTCAACAGTGGCTACTTTACACATTGATGACAATTGCAAGGGATGGGCCCGTAGACAACTATATACTTAAAAGAGCGACACACTATGCAGAGAACAATCTGTTACAATGCTATTCTCATTCTGTAAATGCTAGGCAACAATGGGCATTGCTAAACAGTCTCCAGTTACACATGCAATAAACAGTACTCCATGGCGTTTCACATAATGCTTCCAGCACCATTCCATTTCAAAAGTATGTATGTTTGTCTGAATACTGCCTCCGCCCACAAGTATCCGTTTCTCCACAGGATTTGTAGATTTACCATATAGCTGTAATTTCAGTAGGGAAAGGAAGAGAAAGGCAAGACAGCATTTACCTCTTTATGTGGACAGAATAAACAATAATGCAAGCCTCAAGACCACAATGGAAAGTATAAGAATAATCTACATAATCTTAGATGTGGAGATGGGGACCCATCTGGGTTTGGAAAACCTGAAGCAAGAAATATGAATAACAGGCATTCTCCAAGATCTCTTTCAGTCAATGGACATTATTTAAACATTGTTTTGATTTCAGAAAA
The DNA here is from genome assembly GCF_001447785.1 of Gekko japonicus. NCBI lineage: Eukaryota > Metazoa > Chordata > Lepidosauria > Squamata > Gekkonidae > Gekko > Gekko japonicus. The sequence continues at coordinate 1,536,402 of NW_015163608.1, forward strand.
ATGCATCCTGTAGAATTATGAACAGAAAATAGGACTGAACCAAAACACTTTTGCAGCAGTCGCATGCTGAGCAAGAACTGATTTTTGTTAAGGCACAAGTGCCCCAGGTTTCTGTACTAGTCAGTCTATCCACCTTCCCAGTTTTTCAAAATGTTATTTTAGAACATCTTTCTCAGAGGGACTCAAGGTAGATTACACATAGTGAGCCAGAACCATCACAAAAAATGGGACCTTCAATAACCAATGCACTAGGATTTTAGAACACCAGAAAGAACTGAAACATAGCATAAGTATTAACATGACACATTAAGTTATACAGAAATTACATATATAGGATCCTACTTACAAATAAGCTAAACACAGTAGTACGTACCAAAGTCCTTAATCATTTATCCAAGCAAGTCTGTAAAACCATTTTATGCACTGCAACCCTATTACCTGTGCAGAAAAGCCCTCTTGAATAGTTCAGTCTTGCATAATTTTCAGAAGGCCAGGAGAGTGGGAGCTTTCCTGACCTCCTCAGGCAAACCGTTCCACAAGGTGGGACCCACAATGGAGAAAACATGTGCGTTGGCTATTGTTGATCTTGTCCATTTACAGGTTGGCACCTGCAGAAGCCCCTCTGCCAACTTCAAGTTGTTGCAGTGGAGCATAGGGAGAGAGGTGGTCCAGCAGATAAGAGGGACCAAGGCCATGAAGGGCTTTGTATGTGATAGCCAATACCTTAAACTGAGACCGGTAACAGATAGGCAGCCAATGGAGTGTCTGCAGAATGGGAGTAACATGCATGCTCCATCTAGGTCCTGTTCATAGCTGAGCCACGGCATTCTGGACCAGCTGGAGTCCTGAACTATTGTACTAACACAATCAGAAGTACTGTAAGAAGTCTAGAAACCAAATGGTGCAATCTGTAGACTTTTTGAGACCCTGTAAACTTTTGCCTAGAGGGGAAAAAAGACACACCACCAATTGCTTCACCCAATGAGAAATACATTCTCAATGAATGGCTGTAGTGACATCACCAGCTAAATATACAACTTTATCCACCCTATTAGCATGTAGCTATGGCATCAGCAGCTAATTTATGAGCCATTTCCTTTACAGTCTACAATATAACTGTTACAGAACAACCCCCTCACACAAACACAGAATGTAGTTGGGATGGCACTATGCAGATCTCACTGATGTGGCTACAGGATGGAAGGGATGCAGGAAAGGTGGTAGCGGCTCAAGGTTAGGGTGCACATAAAGGTAAGAGAGGGGGCAGGGCAAAGAAAAGATTAACAAAACATAAATAGATGCTGGCACCAAACAACCCACAACGTAGCCCACCTTTATAGACACTTTCTATACTCACCCTCGAACAGACTAATCATTTTATATTAGTTGCTAGTTATTTTGTGTTGTTTTAAGATCCTCTTCTAACATATTCTGGTGTTGTTAGCATTGTCTAGTATCAATGTTTTAATCAGTGTTTTTATGGCTTTATTTAATTTTATATTGTAAGCTGTCTCAGAGATTTATTCAGAGATGCCAGATATAGCTATTCTAAAGGAAAACCATTGATGACACATAACTCCTTTCTGGAGAACTGTGCCATCACTACTCTCGTAAGAGATTGCAGTTCAGTACAGCTGCTATTTCCCCCTTAACCCCAACCCCCTCCTATGCCTGTTAAGAACCTGCCAAGTCTGGAACACAGTTGCCCATTTCTCAGAAGAACCCGGGAACCAATCCAGCCTTACCCTGCTACCACCGCATAATACACACTTCCCATACTTCAACTATCACTACTGGGGGCAGTAGAATCTGAGTTCTTAATATTCATAGGGAGACAGGGGGACTGTACTGAATGGAAGTCTTTCTACAAAAGTGTATACTGAAATATATACTTTAGGAGAAAAAAAAGATATGTAAGAAAGTTCACATTAAACGTGGGGACAACACATTAAACAATACCCACTGTGTTTAAAAACTAAATAAAACAGTCTGAAGGACAGTCTTTGGTAGAGACGTGGATTCCTAGTGCTCTACCATTAACTGTGAACTTAGCAGGAGACCAAGGAAGGTGGGGGGAGAGAGATTCTGAGATTCTGCATGGAGGACATATAGCCCTTCAACATCCTTTCACAATGGGAAGTGCAGTTGTGGAAAGGGTGAGTGGTGGGATTCATCTTCTGCAACAAGACCAACAGAATTCTCCATTGTAATGTAAAATGCCTGGTTTGCCTAATTTGTGTGCTTTACTGTTGTGAAACAGAAGATGAAAGTTTCTGTTGCAGATTGAAACTGGAACCAAGGAAAGAAGATCAGCCCTTGGCAAGATGACAAACAGCTGGTGGGAGTCTGCTTATCCCTTCCTTTCTTCATTAAAACAAAAAACCTCATCTGTCATAGCAGATCCTGCCCATTGGCTGGAGAAGGCAATGGGAAAGAGAACCTGGCCCCAGCCACTGGCCAGAAAAACCCAGCTTGCTGGAAGTTTGTCCACTGCACCACATCCTCCTCTTACATGAAGCTTACATGAAACTCCCTTCTACTGAATCAGACCCTTGGTCCATCAAAGTCAGTATTGTCTACTCAGACTGGCAGCGGCTCTCCAGGGTCTCAGGCAGAGGTCTTTCACTTCATCATTTAACCAGAGATGCTGAGGATTGAACCTGGGACTTTCTGCATGCCAAGCAGAGGCTCTACCTCTGAGCCACAGCCCCTCCTCTCTTGGATACAGATCCCTCCCTTCTTTTTAAATATCTGTGCAGCCTATTCTAAACTTTGGAGCTGGAATGGGATGTAAATAGAATAAAAATTAATAAAATGAATGAGTAAAATATGGGGGGAAAGAGATGGAGAAGAGGCAAGATAAGAGGACATAGTTTTAGAGGAATAGCCCAGCAGTTAAACAATACGTGAGCAGTAGTCCCACACAGCTCTAGCAGCCACAAGCAGTTGAAGCTCCTTCAAAATGTATGGCAATCTCTGAGGTCCATGAAGACTGCTACTCTCTGTATTATATATCATTTCCTACATGCAAGGAGATTCCTAACATTCCTTCCCCTGATTCTATTATTTCTACTCTAACTTTTGAAATACAAATGGAATTATCTCATTGTTCATGTTATATTTTACCTCAGTTAAGGGCCTTCCTGCTCACTTTTACACCTCTTCCAGAACCCAGAATTATTTACAGATTTCAAAGTTAACTGTTTCACAGCTGCCTAGTCAGATATATTTTTTTGTACATTATATCCTGCTTTCCCTCCAAGGAGCCCAGAATGGCGTGTACAGGTCTCTCCATTTCCATTTTACCCTCAAGGGTGGGACCAGAGTGACTGGACCAAGGTCACACAGTGAGCTTCTGACCACAGTGGGAATTTGAACCTGGCTTTCCCAGACCCTCGTCTGACACTTCCAGTACACCAAGCTGAGTCTCTGAACTGACTCGGCCGGCACTATACATAGCTGAGATATCACTTGTTCTGTGTTCCTAGGGCCTCTAACAGATTTATCAGACTTGCCCTAACAGCTCTACAGGGCATGAGTAGGTATCCATCTAATACTGTCTACCAAGCTAAGTAGGCACTAAGTATGCTTGAATAAGTTTTCAGTATTACAGGAGTCAAGTTTCACAGACATCATAAGCATCTGTAGAGGTGCCCACAGCATACATCAATAGGCAAATCTTCCATTAGTAAGCCTACTCTTTTCCTTTAACAGGCTGGATCCTATTCCTATCCTACCACCCCACCAAGCAAAGTGTGAAGCCTTCCTTCACCCTGAAGAGACTTCCTCAAACTTAAGTGCCTCTTCTGATGGAGGAGGATGGTCGGAATCAACCCATTAACTAACAGTCATCATATGCCACAGAATTAAAGCTTAAAAGGACTTTTATGTTAGGAAAAGATGAACCATACACTTTCTGATTTATAAATATAGAAGCCCACTTTTCTGTGGGGAAGATTACAATTACTCTGCTCTTCAGCTCTTACATACAACGTTCTGTTAAACTGCTGCAGAAAAAGCTACAAAGCCAACACTTCCTTTCGGAGGCGGGGAATGTTCTATAACAAACAGCCATGTTCTTTGGACATTTTATTTAGAGTAGGTTTCTCAAGAGTTAACTTGATGTTACCAGATTTCCCCACTGAGTGTCAGAATATCAACATATCTGTGCACTATCACATGTTGGTTTAAGAGTCACTGGGTTTCCATCGACCACTTGTCACAGAAACGACCAAAGCATTACATACCAACAGACAAAAATTTCAATCCAAGTGTTTTAAACTGTTCTGAGTCTTTCATAACCACTCTTGACGGAAACAAATGGTTAATAGTTGTGAGTCCAAAGTGAAGGCTATGCTGGACATTTTGCAATCCAAATTTTTATTTAGGATCTCGCATCTAGTTTGTAACATATTTGTCTGATACATTAAGTGCTAAATCTGCTTGTCATTGTGTATGGAAACTGGTTCTTTGCGTCAGAGGTTATGAAAGCAATGACCACGTAAGGAAGCATTTGCTACTTTTGCAAACTGCTGGGGAACAAATGTGTTGCAATTCTTGCTCAGTATTTAGTCCAGTATCATTTAGACAGTATCACCGCAGAGAGACCACAAAGCTACAAAACCCCACATACTTATAACCCTTGCACCAACGTATGCCAGGAAATGCCTTAGCTCCTTAAGGCATTTCCCTCTGAATCTGCATTTGAGTGGCTGCACTCATGCTGTGAAATGAAGCTGTGCTTTCTTTGCATTGACAAGTGAAAATAACTGACCTGATAAGCGCTTTTCTCGTGCGCTCTTCCAGAACACATCCCATGCTTTGTTGGTGGAGACCCTGATATGCTCACTGAAAGATCTCCGCAAGCGCAACTTCCCTGGATGTGCCATCCTTCTGTACAATCCACTGAGACACAGCTAGCTCATTACAATCCAGCGGTCTGAGCTAATCTGCAGCAAAAACGTACCATCCTTGACAATTCAGGTCCTTCAGCTTCTTCTATGAGACCAGCCTGGGAGAAAAGTTGCTGTATAAGAAAATCTGCATGCAATTTGTTAACACCCCTCAGAGGCTGGGATGGAAAGAGGAGGGGGGGAAGAGTCGGGAGGAGAAAGAGTGAGAAACTCCTTCCAAACAATCTGGGGTCAGGCTTAAGAGGAAATAGCAGTCCAATGGAGTCCCCCCTGACTTGCAGCAGAGACGAGTTTTGCATCTCAGCTGCCACATTTTATAAACATGCTCATTGTTCTGCTTTGCTAAAAATAAAAGAATTCGGCAACTACAGAACAGCATGTCAAGCAGTTTTCCCTACCACTTCCAAGTGTATCCAGTTTAACAGCACAAGTAACACAGCTTCCTCATTTTCTAGTTCTCTGTTATTTAATTCTCATATGTGTGGGCATAGCAATAGATGCCATCCCATTATTGCTAATGCCAAGTGTTACTTTTACCTTGAGGACTAAACCAGGTTGGCCACTCGGCCTTTCATCTCAGCTAAATGATACTTGCAAGCTTTGAAAGCATCATCATAACTTGACTTTCAGTCTGTATAGAGTCCCCAGATTGGGTGCATAGCAGGGGGATTGGATGTGCTTTTACTTTGCAACTCCAGGTAGATAATATTTGTTTTTTTCATGATGACAATCAATAGCTTACAAAGAAGCTGTTGAACGTTGGCAGTTACGTTGCAAATTACAACTGGGATGCAGGAACAAGTACCCTAGCATAACTCAGTAGATGCTTGGCTAAATAGTGCATTGACATCTCCTTTGACAGTAAATTTTAAAATATTTTTTTCTTTCTAATATCAGGAAGATCTTTTTCTCTAGTTATTGCTACTCTATGCTCCACACATCACTGAAAATTGCATTATTGTGTTGCTATGGTGATAATTTGCAACTGGCTTGGCTTGTCCAGTTATGAATGATCACAACAGTGCAACAATAGCACAATATCAAATGATGTGTGGATGTGGCCAACTAGAACCTGCCACATGCAGCATCCATTTACAGCTATATTTATTTCTAGGTCTCCTCTGAGTACATCACTTAATAGCTGCCCCAGTTTCCAGAGTGGACCATTACACAGGGGAGAAACTTCCTAGCAGGTATCTAGGGCTGTGGTCACACGCGCAAGATAAAGTGTGTGTGTGGCGAGGCTATTTCCTTCGGAGGAATTTGACCCGCAGTCGTGCGATCACACAGTCCTTGGAAGCTGTGGGCACAGCCCGCCACTGCATGATCAGACACAACTGCAGGTGAGTCAGGGGTGGGGAGTGAATCGCATCCTTTCACAATGGGATGGGGGTGAATTGCATCTTTGCACTGAGGGCTCCCTATGGAGTTTGCGATGCGAAGGGGGGAAAACAATGGCACGGAGTCGGGATGGCCTGATCAGACCATCCCGATGCCATGAGAGCGTGCTGGAGCGATCAGACAGGGGAAAGTCAGTCCGTGGCCTGTTGTAACCCGTTTACTATCAGATTTCCCACAGTGTCTTTTAACTCCGCTTCTGTGGTGGGATTGAATGGGCTGCTGACAGCTGTGGGGTGCTTCTCAAATGTTGTTGTCTGATCATGCCCTTTAAATCCGCCCGGCATTTGCACCTATGGCAGGTCTAATTGTGCATACGATCGCAGCCTAGGACATTCTTTTCTATTTGCATCTCAGTTTTTAGCTCCCCATACATACAACATTAAAACTTCAAGCTTGGTTCAGTTTGCCAGCAAAAGGTAACACATTAGGAAAGTACAAGTGGGAACCCAAATGGACTTGTGGGAGGCATCTTACTTCCCCCACCTCAACTATTTCCTCTTTCTCTTTCATAGCCCCTCAGCTTTTCCTGCTTCCTTCTCTCCTTCTAGGGTTGCCAACCTGGTGATCTCTTGGAATCACAACGGATCTCCCAAATACGAGATTAGTTCCACTGAGGGCTGCCAGCTCCAAGTTGGGAAATTCCTGGAGATGTGGGGGTAGAGCTTTAGGAGGGCGAGGTTTGGGGAGGGAAGTGACCTATAATGCCATATAGCCTACCCTTCAAAGCTGCCATTTTCACCAGAGAAACTGTGTTCTGTCATTTGGAGAACAGCTGTAATCCTGGGTGATCTCCCCAACTGGAGGCTGGCAACCCTAATACTGCTGGAGGAAATGGCTGCTTTGGAGGGTGAAGTCTATGGCATTATACTCTTCTGAGGTCCGTCTCATCCTCAAATCCCACCATCCCCAGGCTCCACCCCCCAGATCGCCCGAATTCCCTAACCTGCAGTTGGCAACCCTAATTCCTTCCCACCAAACAGCCCACATACTTTTATTTGCCCCTCTGACTTGAGCTCTCCCTCTCCTTCCATCCTGGCAGCCTCTGCCTAGGAAAACCATGGCCCAGTTGTGTGGTGCCAGCCACTGGGCCACTCCTCTTGCATGATAGGGAGACACCAAGGACTTGTGAGGGATGCCTCATTTCCCCCTGTATCCTCCTCCCCACAATATTTCCTCTTTCCCCTCCCACTGGCAACCCTCATATCCTCTCCCCTTTACCTGCCTCATTCTCTCCTTTTCAGCCATTCACCAACCTGTCCTTTTACATGCCTCCCATCCTCAGCTATATTTATTATTTATTTATTTCATTTACACCCTATCTTTCTCCACAGTGTGGACCAAAGCAACTTACAGGCCTAGAGTTGCCAGCCTCTAGATGAGACCTGAATTACAACTCGACTCCAGACAACAGAGATCTGTCCCCCTGAGACAATGCCTGCTTAGAGGGTGGAGTCTATGGCATTATATCCAGCTGAAGCGTCTCCCCTCTCCAAACCCTACCCTCCTCAGACTCCACCACAAAATCTCCAGGAATTTCCCAACCTGGAGCTGGAAAACCCTAGCCAGGCCTGGCCCAAATGAATCCTCCCTCAAAGGCCAAAATAGGCCTGGAAAGAGCCTGCCCCTCCCCCTTTTACTCACAGAACCCAAGCTATGGAATGATGTGGTTGCCTAGGAATGACCACTGAGAAAATCTGTTAAAGCTACAGACGTTCCTTTTAGCATTTCAAGGTCTTTTTAATCCGTCCTCCCCCCACACATTTCCCCCCCAGATTTCAGATTTTTCTGCAAACCTAGGGCCCTTTTCCGGTTTGTAGGAAGATCTGTCTTGCCCATTCACAGCTCCAGTCAGTATCCAAATATTTGGCTGACTTTGCTATTAGTATATAGATCACGGATGAAAACCCTAGTGGTGCTACATACTTGCATAGGAATTGTGAGCAACACTTTCTTGAACTATTCTCTGAAACTCCTAGCCATCCATAAGGAGAGAGGCAAAAGTAGAGGTAACAGCTAATAGAATTTGTAGAAGCAGTTTCTCAGTTTTCTGCACTAAAAGCCAGTTGGGTTTGTGAGGGCAGAATAGATATCAATCTATTTATTTATTTACTTTATTTATATCCCACCTTTGTCCTCAATAGGGACCCAGAATGGCTTACATCGCTCTCCTCTCCTCCTTTTCATCCTCACAACCACCCTGTGAGGCAGGTTAGGCTGAGAGTGTGTGACTGGCCGGAGATCACCCAGCAATCTTCCATGGCAGAATGGAAATTCGAAACTGAGTTTCTCAAATCCTAATCCAACACTTTAACCACTACAAGCTGGCTAGAGTTGATACTGACCAAATGCTTCCTGCTCTACTCCCATAATGTCCAATTCATTAACACATTTCTACACAGACCACCTCACAATATGCTGTGACTTGGAAGATGCTGTTACTGTGACTCACACTTAACAAGTTCCTAGGGAATAAGAGACAAACTAAATCTTCTGTTCACCTGGAGATTCAGGGGTGGAGGGCTATGTTTAGGAAGGGGAGGGACTTCAAGCAGGGTATAATGCCATAGAGTCCACACTCCAAAGTAGCCATAGTCTCCAGGAAAACTATCTTGGTTGTCTGGAGATCAACTGTAATATCAGGAGATCTCCAGGTGCCACCTGGAGCTTGGCAACCCTATATGGGAATGGTTTTAAAGTTATTCTTGTTAATTTCAGGAGACTGAAGATGCCCATACATTTCCCCCACCATGAAAAACAAGATCTTTGATCTATATGCAACCAACATTTGGAGAAGAGGCATGTGGAAGCATTACCCCCAACAGTACTATAGTCTCAAGCCAGGTCAGCACCCTTCCCTCATAACATCTTTAAAAAGAGAGATGGAATGTATGATCATAGATCTTAACCATCCCATTTAGTCTGTTCCATAGATTAAGAGCTAGTAAGCAGCCTTCTTGGGGACCAAACCTTCAACTCATTCCGTGTTAAATAAGTGAAAGACTCTAACCTGAGCTTAAAAGCTTAGTGCACACCAGTTGCCTTTGCACATAATGAAAATGTTAGCACTACAACTGCTGGGAGAGTTGGAATGTATACATAGAAGGACCTTAAGCAATGCAACTTCCACCAGAATGTATTGCTTAAGTATCTTCTACCAACTTCAGGTACTCAATGCACATTTTGAACATTGCCCACAACTATGGTTACTTGCAGGCTTTGAAGTAGAAAGACATCACTCTGAACAACACAAAGGTGTAAAGAAAGCAGATATCATCTTCACACCAAAAACATTTTTCCAGCCATTCTGGACCCTTAGTTCTACATTGAAAATGCGGATAGTCAGTAAACAGATTTCTGAAAGTTAAGATCATATTTAAAACTCTATTGTAACCAGGCACCTAAAAGCAGAACTTTTTAGATTATGTGAAAACAATACAAAAGCTGAATGAACCAGGCAATGTATAGTGCTGCATTACACTGTAATCTAGAACAATATACCTCCTAGAGTACAGTCATGGAGTGCTTAGAACATCTAAAGCGGGGGGGGGGAGTAAAATCTTTTGAATAATAAAGTGATATTCTGGAATCTGAAGTGGTTTCCATAGCAGTACTTTTAAAGATTCAGCCACAGATTTTCAGGGGTCTGACAGATGTGTTGAAGCATGACGATAGTCTGTGCAGCTGTTTGTGAACAGAGAGTTAAGCAAAGATAACAAATGCCAATTCTTCATTAGAGTTTTATAAGAATTTGGTAGAGCTATGTGAGACCCCAGAGAGCAGTTAAGAATATTTGCTAGAAGCCACACTCAAAAGCAAAACTTCCAAGAATTACCTCAGGATCTGAATGTGATAAAAATGCCTCAGGACTGCCTGGGGGAAAAAGTGTCCTGTCCCTTTACTAGAGGCTTAAGGGGATGTTATTTACCAGATGGTATTATTTTCATCCATGCCATAAAAGGCCTCAGTTTCCCAATTCTACACATTAAACCTGTATTAAAGAAACAGGGTATTTCCTTCAGGCTGTTGGCATCCCTAGCAGAATTTTCAGGGGAATGATTCTCTGTGGAATTTGCAGCAAACAAGTTGCTATCTATTATTAATTCCTTAAGACAGTATGTGAATAAATTTGAAACAATCCACACAAACACAAAAAGGTACATTTTTTCTGTCAAACTAAGAATTCCTTCTAGTGCAGTCTCTTCTTTTACTTTCCTTTAGTGTACCTTTGTTCTATATACAATACATAACAAGGTCAATGCTGTTTGAAAATGAGAAGACAATCCACCCCTCTGTGATATTTTTAAAGGCCTTCTAACCATCTGGGAGATATTGTATAATGTAATAGGCTCAGATGAACAAAATTTCTATAATTTCAGATGATAATTAGTGTACTTTTACCATCTAGGAGTTACAGAGGTTGTTTGTTAATCTCTTAATAGACAGTGTTTTTATTTCAGTATTTGTACACTCACAACCTGAAGGTTTGGTTCCAAATATTGCAATTGCAAATTACCAGAGAATTATTTTAGAAATTTCTGATATTACTGCACTCTCAGGCAGGGCTATTTTTGGGCAGGAAAGCACAGGAATGGAGTTCTGGCTGGCTCCTGAGTTGGCCACGCCCAGCAGGACCTCATTAGCATAATAGGCCACACCCAACAGCAGAAACTCATTAGGATTGGCGACATTAGGGGTGTGTGGCCTAACATGCAAAGGAGTTCCTGCAACAAAAAAAGCCCTGGGTTTTGACAACAAACAAGGTAAACAGAATAAGGAGCAAAAGGTGGGTATGGCTGGATGACCACACTTCTGGTAACATGGGGGTGTGGCCTAATGTGGTAATGAGCTGTGCTGTCAGGGGTGTGGCCTAATATACTAATGAGTTTCTGCTGTTGGGTTTGACCTATTATGTTAATGAGTTCCTGCTGGGCTTTTTCTACAAAAAGAGCCCTGCGTCTCAGGTATTAGCTATTTTTGTCAACATAAGCTCTTGTACAAGTTTCCATCATATAAAAGGATAAGAGTTTTGTCAACAGGGTGATACTTCCAGGAGAAAACTTGGGTCAATACATTCCAAGAAGAAAAAGAGAAAAACCAGCTACTAAAACACCCCATAGTGTGTAGTAGTGCGAACTCACACAACTAGTTACCTGCAAGGTGTTTACCAAATATTAATATTAGATGTCCCTGTGATGTGATCACCTCAAGTGATTTTTCTTTTTAAAAAAGCACTGAATAATTTCCCCCAGTGAATACTAAATGTTTATAAAGCCTGCAAAGCAGTGATGTGCTATAGGTAAACAAGAGCAGTTCCAGAAAAATAATAAGAGATTTCCCTTTCCTTTGCCCTCTCTCTGTCTCATATTACTATCTCTTCAAATGGAAATAAAACTATATCTCATTATTCTACATATTTCCAAATGGATAGGCAGCCAGTTTTCACAGCAGCATTTTACTCAGCCTTTTCCTTTTGCAAGGAGCATTTTATAAATCTCTTCTTAGTTCCTTCTCCATGGATTCACTTCCTCCACCACCACAACTCCAGATTGCCTATGTACAAGAAGAGATGGCTCCTGGCCACAAGTTTACAGTCTAAAAATAGGCTGTATATATGAGATTAAGGAGGGAATGTTTGGAGGGGCTTTTAAAAACACAGATGAAGCAAATGCTACAACAGAAGAGCGAGACAGAGGAAGGGGAGAAGTGAAGAACCAACCCAACAGAAAGAAAGGAAAGCAAGCAAGCAAGAAAAAAGAATTCTATAAAAGCTTTTTTGCAAATGTCTGTTTTGCAAACAACGGCTAAGACCGGAAGAACCATGAAGGTAATTCCATGGGCCCAAGAGGCATGGGCAGTTCAATCCTAAAAATGTTTACTCAAAAGTCAGACCCAGCAAGTTTAATAGGATATGCTCCTCAGCAAGCAAATTCAGGATCGCAGCCCAATTTTTCCTCAAAAAAGAAAGAAAGTAGTACACACTGCCACCAGGCCAGGCTAATTTGGAAACAGGTGTCAGCTTGTGATATGGTATGTGGGTCGGAATGATTAATAGCAGCAGGTAAAAGAAAGAGTCCCTGCTTAGTGGGAGCCTTGAAGGAATCTAAGCGGCTCTTCAGATCCCAACCAGGGTAGCCATCTCGAGCCACTTTCATGACACTTTAAAGGATCTGTCACTGTTTCCCAGGAAGTGTCTCAGGAACACGTGAAACCCCAAAACAAAACAAGGACTCTCCAATTTGACACCCAGTCCCATTAAAATGAATTGGTTTTTTATTATTTCAAGATTTTGTATTGCTTGTAGGTTGACCCATGAAAAATTACAAAGTTGGTATAATTAGTTAATAGGGTTTCCAGGTCCTCTCTGGCCACCAGTGGGGGCTGAGGGGGTAGGGTTGCCAGCTCCAGTTTGGGAAACTCCTGGAGATCTGAGAGTGATAGGGACCTTGGTGGGGTACAATGCTATAGTGTCCACCCTCCAAAGCATCCATTTTCTTGGGAGGACCTGATCTCTGTAGTCTGGAGATGATCTGTAATTCTGTGGGATCCCCAGATCCCACCTGGATACTAGCATCCCTACTGGTTAAACAGACAATTCTTCCTTTTAAAACTACAACAGCAGTGAACTATACACTGTTGAAGTTACTCTTGTTTTTGATAGAAAGGGAAGCCTCAAAATAAACCATTTTTTTCCAGAGACAGCTGCCTCTCTTTTCTGATTTCTTCCTCTTAAACTTGTTGGCATTGCATTTATGAAAGTCATGCTGTAGCTTACACAGGCCAGAAAGAGATACACCACATGAATCTGTCAGTACAAGCATTTTCTTTTCCCCACAAACCGATGGCCAAAGCCCCTAATCTATACAGCAAGCTGATAAGACACAGTCAGTGATGTAGTGGAAAGCAGAATCTACCTGTTTACTTATTAGTAGCAATCCATCTTTCATTTGTTTAATATAAGACTCCATTGTATTCTGAAGTCTGCAGAACCTCAAGATTTGGCAAGGAAACTAGCTTCTGTCCATTCTTGCCAGAATAAGCGGCATCAAGTAAAGGTTATGACTCCGTTCTTAATCAGAACCTGCTGCCTGTCAAGATGGGAAAGAGCAGTCCCACTGCCTTAGGTAAAAGTCAGAGATGCTAAAAAGCCTACTTCTGATGCTTCATTTGTCCCTGTATTTTCTAGCAAGCTCTTATGAAGTCTGGCAGTTGACAGTCTTCTTTCTCAAAATGTGGCTCATATTCAGAAGCATACATTTGGAAATAGAACAGTATTGATTTGATCAGTCACACCATGGCCAAAGTTGATATTACTGGAAAATCTTCTAAGCACTAGAATCAATCTATAGCAAAATACAGTAGTTGTGCCAGACGACATCTAGAATTTGTGAAGATGTAGCACATTTCAGTCTCAAAGCTAATAAGGAGAATATATTGAATGGGTATTTTACGGAAATGTTGTCAGTAGCTTTTCTGCATATTGGTGGTGGTGCCCAATGACTGGCTACTTTTTTCTATCTAAATTGTAGTGAATGTTTAAGACTAAGGTATATTTACCATTTCCAAATACCAAGAGCTAATTCTCATATTATCATTTTACAGTTGTGACCATTTCAGTGTCTTTGTACAAATGAAATACATAATCTGTGATTGAAAACACAACACACCCTGGTGCCCAAGTTGTTTTCATTTTTCCACCAAACAGAATAATTTCAAGACCATATAAATATCTTCAAGATTAATTTACTATTCCTATTTGTAGGAATTCAATATATGTCATCTAGATTATCTTTTTGCTAAAAATTGATGGCAGGTAAGTGGTTTTTCATCTTTGGCTTTCATTGACAAACAAGTTTTGCAGCATCGCTGCTTTGTGTTATTTGCTGGAAAAAGTTGTCACGAGGACAGTGCTTAAAAATCAAAAATCTTTATAGCTAAATATATGAGACATCTTCATTAGTTTATATATACAAATGTTTGGTGAGAACGGAAACTTGTATAAATATAGAAGAACATTTAAAGCTTCCAGGCGTTACAACTCTTGTTGTAGAACTGCTTACAATACTTTACAAAGCTTGAAAAGCTAGTTTTTATTAATGTGTGCATACAAATATTTGGATTCCAGTTCTTATGCCTGTCTTTGCTGCTGCACTTGCTCACTCCACAGCAAAACCTCATGATTCAGAAAATAGCTGAATACTATTAAAAAAAACCTAAACTACGCCATCTGTTCGGAGGTGGAAAGTGCCACTAGGTCGCAGCCAACTCATAGTGATCCTGTAGAGTTTACAAAACAAGAGACAAACAGAGATGGCTTGCCATCGTCTGCCTCTGCACAGCAGCCCTGGACTTCCTTGAAGGTCTCCTGGTAGGCTATTGTTCTTGTGCTCCAAGCTCAGCCAGTCTCTGGGGTGATTTAATCAAGAATGATTCAATCCCAATACATAACAACTACCATGTATCTTCATCTCTTGCACAGCTTCCATTTCCAGGTTTCCTCTAACCATGCTCAATTCAGATGCCCTGTTAACTATGGTTTAGAGAAATCAGGGAATGGAGGAAAGAACTGGCTTGCTGTGGTGGTTCAGAAGCTTCTGTTTGCACTGAGCCACTGTAGGACCCATCATAAGTCAGACCATAAACATGTTTAGCAAAAAGAACAAGAGGTGGGTCCGTATGACTTCAGATGTGGTTTTTATGGAAGAGGAAGTGTTCCTAGTTGAGAGCAGCAAAACAAACGAGCAAAAAAGAGACAAACTTCTGCTTTGTAAAAGTCTGTGAAGACTTTATTAAGACATTAGGACTTGGATAAGTGTTCTCACCTCTGTTCAGTTGTTAGGATGAGATGCTGCTTTATATAGCATTTCTATCTACCTTGTTTTGTTTGACAGAAAGATGGCTCCAGCTCCATAAGAAAGACTGGATGTGGGGAGCAGACACTGCAAGGAAAAACGTAGTTTACCATATAATGTCTTAAATTTAGCTGTTCTTAAAACTCAGCATCAATATGCTCACCTGCCAATCTATAATGCTTTTTGAAAGGAGATGATCTACCTCTTAATTTCATGGGCCGTCCACAGACTCCCTCTAGCTGTACTTTCAGCCACATTCCAGCTCAGAACCCAGTAAGTTGCATGGCCATTTTGCAGAGACCGCACAGAGAGTTTAAGGCATTTGCCCAATGATCCTAAAGACAGAGGGAAAGTCCCATGTGCCTGTTATGTGCTATGTTGCTTTCAACTTATGGCCACCCTGTGAATGAATGAACTCCAAAATGTCCTATCATTAATGCCTTGCTCAGGTCTTGCAAACTGAGGGCTGTGGCTTCCTTTATTTATTCAATCCATTTCATGTTAGGTGTATCTTTTCCTTCTTCCTTCAACTTTTCCTAGCATTATTGTCTTTTCCAGTGAGTCTTGTCTTCTCATGAAGGGACCAAAATATGTAAATGTTCAGCTTAAAGCATAGAGCATAGAGCAAAACACTCACATAGTCTGGTTTTAGATATGAACTAAAGTAGAGTAGGGAAAGGCACATATAATTTCAAATGGCTTTGGCCTTCAATACCCGAGGGAGTACCTTATCTCACAAGTCCCTCCACTATCCTCCAGATGCTGCCTTGCCACGTGTACTTTTTTTCTTTGGTGTGAAATAATTAACATGGATCAGAGCTTTTCCAGTGGTGGCACCCATTCTGTAGAGCATCATGCTCAGGGAAATGAGCTCTAGTCTCCTTCTGTTAACAGATTAAAAAGTATACAGACCTTTGTTTATATTGTTTCTCTTTATTGTTTTGGATACCTTGAGTCCCAAAGACAAAGTGATCCAACAGTGAGCCTTCATCCTAGTAGGCACATTTAATTTCAAGTCTGATATCAAAGTGCGCTGGGGGGGAGGAAGCACCTAGGAAACAGGTAAAAAGTCATTCACTATTTGACATTAAACTACATAAATTAAAACATAAAACTAATTTAGGGCATACTTTCTACAGAGTAATATTGCAGTGGTTTCTCAGACATTTGCCTGAAACATTTTATCTTGCTCAAACCAGACTTTGTTTCAGGAGCTATAACAATAGCAGAGGCTTCAGGGAGGGAGACAGCAAAGAAGTATTCTGGCAGCAGCAACCACATTTCCTCTTTTCCATTAAGAATGTTAAGAAGATTTCACACCACAATTGCCACATATTACAGCTACTATAATGAATTATTTTAGTAATCAGCATATTTTCATTAAGCCTCTTTTCCCCTAAACCACTTCAGTGTATAGTTTTAGCAGGACTCTCCCCCCCCCATCAACTTCTTTGGAAGTTTTGTTTTTAAATGTATTATCT
Source organism: Gekko japonicus (assembly GCF_001447785.1). Taxonomy (NCBI): domain Eukaryota; kingdom Metazoa; phylum Chordata; class Lepidosauria; order Squamata; family Gekkonidae; genus Gekko; species Gekko japonicus. The sequence goes on from NW_015163608.1 coordinate 1,553,046, forward strand.
GACATTTGTTTACGAGTGTATTTTAGAAAAGGGATTTTATCACCACTTCCCCTTATTGTGCCAAGAGATATCTTCCCCTGATGGGCCTCTCTGTACTAAATTCCTTCAAGATAGTGAAAAGCCTGCTTATTTCCTCATTTTCACATATGAGAAGGCAAAGGGGCAATCTCCAGACTCAGGGGTGCACAGCTAAAATTTACTTTGGGGTAGATGTAATGAAAGAGAGAAAATGGATTACTATACTTATTTCTAAAAGCCTAAGTGGCCACTATTCCATCTACTACTGTAGGCCTTGCCCTTGTGTAAGAGTGGCGCAGTCATGTGTAGACAGATCTGGGGTCTGTGAGACTATAGACTACATTCAGACATTCTACAAATTGAGATTGGGCTTCAACACAGTTTAGTTGCCATACTCATGTGCCCCCTTTGCTCCTCTCTTTTCATGCAATCAAAACTTCCTCGATTAAGCTGTGATTCACCATGGTGTCTGAATCACAGAACTTCTTTGTGAGGTGTAAATACTGGACTTTTCCGCATTCTCATTTTCCTCACTTGTAAATTCCTGGGGTTTTTTTTTTTGGGGGGGGATGTCTGTTCTGTGTGTATTTTGCTCCCTCTAGTGGTTAATTCATTATTACACTAGTTTATGTCTGGGATAAAAACCTGTGGTTTAAATCTGCAGGGAGATATGCTGGAGATAAACTGGTGTAATATTGAATCAACCACTAGGGGGAAACAAGGAAAAAAACCCTGAAGAAATAAGAACTTACAAGAAAGGAAAACGAGAATGTGGAAAAGTCCTGAAACATTTATATTTGGATGTCATGAGAAGCTGGAGACTGAACAAACTAGAAATATGAAATTGTCTGCATGTGAAGTGAGCAGGGAGAGGGAAGGTGAAGGGGCCACAAGCTGCATTCATGCCCAGTCTTAGTATTAGTTTGTCATGATACCTGATGCAGTCTATGAAGGATACAATCATATATTCAAAGTCCAAGTAATTTAGCTGACATTATGCTACTTTATAGCAAATTTCTATCATGGATATAACGTGCAAGAGAAATCACTGCAGGGCAGAAAAAATGCACTATTGCTTTAAAGAATAAATTTTACAAGCAAGGGGCCTGCAAGGACTTGTGAGGGGGCATCTAATACTCACCACCCCCACTATTTCCCCTTTCTGTTATCTGAAACCCCATAACCTCTCCCATTTTCATGCATCATTCTCTCCTTCCCACCCACCAGCCAACTAAGTATACTTGCCCTGTCTTCAGTTTTTCCTCCTTCCCTCTCCCTGGCAGCCTTTCTATGGGAAAACTATAGCCAAGTTGTGCAGTGGGGAACCAGCACAAGCTTGGGGAGGTCATTTCATTTTCCCTGTACCCTCACTATTTTCTCTTTTCCTCATCCTGCAACCTTCATATCCTTGCCTTTCCAAGTTTCCTTTTGTCCTGCCTACCCACTCACTCTTTATCTGCCCTGGCTTCAGCTATACTTATGATTTGTTTACTGCCCATGTTTCTCCACAATGCGGATCCAAAGCCACTTATATCATTCTCCTCTCCTCCATTTTATCCTCACAGCAACCCTGTGAGGAAGGCTAGGCTGAGGATGTGTAACTGGCACACGGTCACTGTGTGGTCTTTCATGGCAGAATGGGGATTTGAACCTGGGCTTCCCAAATTCTATTCTGGAACTCTAATTGCTACACCATACTAGTTTTCATGGGCTTTTAAACCAAAGCAAGTAGCCGGCCTGGATGAGTCATGCACATTGTGTGGTAGCAAGTTGTATGGTGGTTGCTACTAAGCATGGCCTGATGAATCCTCTCTAAGAAGCCAAAACAGTGCTCAAAAACCCTCTACCCCTACCTTTTACTGGCAGACACCAAGGCTGGAAGGATGGCAATAGTGTTGTGGTTGCCTAACAACAACTACAGAAGGCATTTGTTTCTTTAAGCGGCAGGCACTAGTAGTATTTGGGAGATTTTAACCCCTCAATATATATTTTTAAGATTTCAGGTTTTTCTGTAAGCTTGGGGCTTTTCTCAGGTTTGTAGAAATATCTGTTTTGTCTGTCCATGGCCCCAATACCCAAATTAAAGTATACATTGAGACCTAGATTGAGACCTAAAGGTCTAGATATACGGATATTTGGACTATATACATACTAGCTGTATTTAAAGCTATGCCCTCCACTTGCTATGAATAAGGTCCGTACTATTCCACCCCACACCTTCAAAGCTAGGGCAGTTCACTGATTCAAGGTTATGGATAAATGGCTATCTAATCTTCTCACCCACAAAAAGCTTCTAGGGCTTCAGTTCCTATCTTTGGACAATGTTTGTTTTCTTCAGATACTAATTATGCTGCAAGGCTGCTATAAACAAGATGTCAAATCAAGCTTGGCCATGCTGTAAATAATCTTTGTTTAATTTGTAAAATTGTGAAAAGTTAGCATATTGTTTAATGCATCACATATGGTACTGCAAGAAAGTGGTCAGAGCCCTCCTATCAGTGCATATGTTTCAGAGTTCATAAACAACACTGACTCTGTGTCCTTTGGAGTTTAGTCACAAATTCCAGCTGCCCATGTGTTTGCTTGGGTGTGTGTGTGTCAATCTCTGAAATTGCTTGACAAACTGGAATTGGGTGAAAATGCCAAAGACTGTGTACATACTAAACTAAAAGGGTCTCTACTGCCTCAGCATAATCAGGTTCTAGCCACACTGGAGTACAGTGGTATGAGGAAGTTCTAGGCTGTGATCATATGCACAATTAGACCCAACATAAGTGTGAATGCCCTCCCCTAGCCATCCTCACCAGTTCCAAACTATTGTAGGTGAGTAGTAGCGACAAGAGGGGACATCTCTCTTCTCCTGTGCTGTTTTGAGGTGGGCTGCAGACAGACCCTGCAGCCTGCCTCAGACCCAGCCTGGGAGAGGAGGTGATAGGGGGTGTTGTGTGGGAGGATGCCTGTCAATGTGGTGCCCCAAGCAGATGCATAGGTGGTAAACCAGCCCTGTTCCTTAGCCACCTTTCTCCCTAAACTCAAAAGCCTCAAAAGGAATCACATTTCCTTATTAAAGTGGTGTTCCTTCCAACCCCTTGACTATTTAGATTGCCCTTTGCTACACGTTTGCTGCACGTTTTCCAGCTCTACGCTATCCTTTCTGAGACAGGGTAACTGTAATGTATCAAGTTCTGACTGCGTGGTCAGCTTGGGCACCACGCGGTCAAGAGCAAGCATCGAGCTTCACTCCGATAAACAAAGGATGATGCGGATCCTAGCCCGCACCAACCAGAGGGCTAGACTCCGGGCCAAGAGCCTATGGGACTCTTGGCCACTAGTTAGGACCTATTGGGAAGTGGGTGTGTGCTCTGGGTGGTGGATTTACGGGGATATAAGCCGGCCTGCGAGCCGGCTAGGGTTGTCTTGTTCGTGATCTAATAAAGTACGCTAGGCTGAAATCACTCGTCCTTTTGCGTACTTTTCACTGGCGACGAGGATGGGATTAATCTTCCCTTGAATAGAGACCATGTTCCGGGCATCACCTTGAGTCACCGTGCTGAAATCGCCACCACCGCTGGCATCGTGTGCATCTTTGAAAGTGCCGCTCATCGCACCACTCCCAGCTCCGAGCATCGCACCGCTGATCATGAGAACAGCACCGCACCGCTCCTTCTCTACGCTCTTAGTTCCTGCTGTTCCCGCCGTTCGCTTCCACGTGGAACTTTATCACTCATACTTCTGCGTACTTTTCAGTAACCAAGGACTGAACACAGTATCCTAAATACAGCCTCAGCTTAGATCTATACAGGGGCACTACTGCACTGGGCATCCCCTCCCCGCAATTCCTTTTCTAAAAGTCCCCAACATAGATTTTGCAGTTTTCCATAGCTGCCACACACTGAGTCAGCCTTTTCATCATGTTATCTACCACAAGCCAAAAATATCTTTTTGACCAGTTACTGCTGGTTCAGACTCCATTTGGTATAGATGTAAAGTCAGGATGTTTTGCCCCCGTATGCATGGATCCCTTTATACTTCCTTATTTGCCACTTTGTTGCCTACTATCCCAATTTGGAGAGATCCTCTTGAACTTTCTTATAACTGCCCTTGGCTTTCACTATCCTGAACAATTTTGTATCCTCCATCTATATATATATAAAAGAAAGTCCCCTCACTGTAAAATCAAGGCCCAGGCCAAACCGCTGGACCTAGAGACACCAAATTCGGGGAGAGCACTCTTACCATGGCATAGGTGCTCGCTAAGAAGGTATTTTTAGAGATTCGACCCATATGTGGGTCAAAAGGGGGGAAATGTGCTCCCCCCATTGATTCCCATGCAACTGCCAGGCAGCTGCCTCTCTGCACCCCCCATTCTCTGATTGATCAGCTGCAGAACTCGATGTTCTGAGGTAAAAAAAACCCAGCAGTTACAGGGGACTGCACAGAGCAAATGACAGTTGAAGAAATCAGGAGTTGCCAAGAACCACCTGTGAGGTGAAGCAAAGCTACTGGCCCAGCCTCTCTGATGGCTTCTGACACACTCCCCCCACCTCCTACACCTAACAGGCGGTTGTCTGTCAGGTGCAGCCCCACCTCCATAGTGACTTCTAATACTCCTCCCCCTCCCCCACTGGACAGGCAGCTGCCTGTCAGGTGTAGGAGAGGAGGTGGGATGGCTTCCAACACATTCCCCCCACCTCTTTCACCTAACAGGCAGTTGTCTGTCAGGTGCAGCAACGGTGGCAGGGTGCTTAAAGCCACAAGAGAGCCTGCCCCAGCAGTAACGCCTTAGTGATCCTGCCAGCCCTGCCTCCACAGTGGCTTCTAATACTCCTCCCCCCTCCCTGTCCTACACTGGACAGGCAGCTGCATGTCAGGAGTAGGAGAGGAGGTGGGATACTTATAGCTGCCATGGAGGTTTGCTCAGCAGGATTGCCTTAGCACTGCTGCTGGCCCAGCCTTCCCAATGCCTTAAAATACAATCCACCCCAACATCAGACAGGCCAGTGTCTGTCAGGTGTAGGAGCAGGGCCAGGGTATGAATGGTTATGGGGAGATAGTAAAGGACATTTCTTGGAGACATTTCTATGTGTGCCTTCCTCATGAACCTGAAGAAATGTCCACCACATCACCTCTCCCTCACACAACTCCCCCTCACACCTACTTCTCCCCCAGAAAGCTCCTGACAAACCTCAAGCCAGATACACCAACACTACAAGGAGGAGGCAACTTAGGAATGAGGCAAAGACATTTGCACTTAGTATTCACATCACATCATTCACATTTACGGAACTTAAATACCGTAGCAAAGCATGGGTAGCAGGCTAGTCTTCTACATATATAAAAGAAAGTCCCCCCCTCACCATAAAATCAACGCCCAGGACAAACCCCTGGACATAGAAACATGAAACTTGGGGAGAGCACTCCTACCATGATGTAGATGCTCACTAAGGGGGTCAAAAGGGGTAAAATGTGCTCCCCCTTGCTTCCTATGTGGCTGCCAGGCTGCTGCCTCCTTGCACCCCCCACTCTCTGATTGGTCAGCTGCAGAGCTCAGTGTTCTGAGGTAAAAAAAAAACCCCAACAGTTACAGGAGACTGCAGAGAGCTAATGACAGTTGAGGAAATCAGGAATCACCAACAACCACCTGTGAGGTGCAGCAATGCTGCTGGCCCAGCCTTCCCATGGCTTCAAACATGCCTCCCACCTCCTACACCTGACAAGTGGCTGTCTGTCAGGTGCAGCAGCAGGTGCAGGGTGCTTAAAGCCATCAGGGAGCCTGCCTCAGCATGAACCTGAAGAAATGTCCACCACATCACCACTCCCTCACACCAACTCCCGCTCACACCTCTCACCTCTTACTCCTCCCCCAGAAAGCTCCTGGCAAATGTCGAGCCAGATACACTAACACTACAAGGAGAAGACAACTTCAGAATGCGGCAAACACATTTGCACATAGTACTCCTGTGGGTCAGTGAGCTGCACAGGCCAAGTACCAGCAAGATCACCCTAAGGTACTCAGAACAACACAGTCTCCATATGAGCAAAATAATCCAGGAACACAAGTAGAGAGGCCATCACTTTCGCGGAAGGTGGCAGGAGCTGACTTAACAGACGACTGCTTCTTAAGTGGAGAGTTCTATGTTGCCTGCTCCAGAGTGAGCTCACCAAGCAGCCTGGTGATCCTAGCACCTGAGGGCAGAACCACCGATGTGGTCTACAGAGAGGTCCTTCAGTGTGTGTGTGTGTGTGTGTGTGGAGTACGTATGGCTCACTTCATTTTTTACACTACAATCTTCTCCATTAGAATTCCTACAACAAATGTTACATTTCAAACTTTACATCGTCAGTACTATAACTGGATTTACGGAACTTAAATACCATAGCAAAGCACAGGTATCAGGCTAGTTGCAAATATAACACTTGAATCTTATAGAACTGTGATGAGTAGTTATGATCATGTAAAGTCCAAACAGGGGTCCCTGGAAGATTCCATCAAGTACTTATACTTTATAAGATTATGCATGGGATAGAGCAGGTCGAGAAAGAAGTACTTTCCTCCCTTTCTCACAATACAAGAACTCATGGGCACTCAATGAAATTGCTGAGCAGTTGGGTTAGAACTTATAAAAGGAAGTACTTCTTCACCCAAAGAGTGATTAACATATGGAATTCACTGCCACAGGAAAAGGTTTCAGAGGACCAATGCCTCAAGAGCTTAGTAGTAGAATGGGCTGTGGTCAGAATGTTAATTTTAATAAGGTCATTTATGTTCAGCGGAATCTGGACTCCAAGACAGGTCCATTTAGATGTGACCCATTGATATGAGTAATTAGATTTTATAAACAAATATGTAGGTTGAGATTAGTATATTGGGTATAAGGTTGTTTTCTCATAGTTGACAGCTAAACCAGAATGTTGTTTGAATTCTGAAAGAATTGATTCCAAAACTGGAAGAGTATTTTGTGGATTAGAAATATATAAAGCAAAATTGCCTGCAATGAGACTAATATTATGAATAGTGTGGCTTATGTTGATGCCTTCAATAGAGTGGGTGTGTCTGATTAGATTGGCCAAGGGCTCAAATGACAGGGCAAAAGTAAGGGTGACAAAGGAAAAAATATGGTGAGTACAAGCCATTAATGAAAAGTTGTGCCGTTAGGTTATGTGATTTATCCATAGACTGATCTACTACACTGTATTTTGAATCATTTAGGAGACCTTTAAAAAAAAAAGGCATCGGCCATCGGAATCTATTTCTTTTGATTGACATACAAAACATACCTTTTTGGAAAAAAGGATGGCTATGCTTTGAGATTTGATTTAAAAACTAACATGTTCTGTTTCTTCAAATGGGTTTCTTGCAGCATAAGAATGTCAGGATGTAGTTTGACCAAGTGGGTTGCCACTCTCTTGTTTTTTTATCTTGCCATTTAGGCCTCAACAGTTAAGAGACACAATTTTCATACTGGCATACATCATTGAGGCCAAACTACTGGTTTTTCAACTAGAGTGAAACAATAAAACATAATTTTGAAGAACCAATCAAATTTCAAAAAAGACAACCTTAAATTGGCTCTCACTAAATGGGAAAAGACAGTAATACTCACTGTGAAATCTCTCCCTTATAATAATTGAATAGTGGGGACCAACGTTCTAAAATGCGCCCCGTTAGTGTATGGCTGATAGAACTTCTACTTACCATATATGGCCACCAATAAGAAGGCCAAGCTCGGTCCCGCCCACACCACTACTGCGAGATGCACCCGCGAGTCAACCGGCGCCATTTTCATTGCCACAGACGAGGAGGACTACAGACGCCATTTCTGAAGGTGTGACCTACGCCTTGCCTGCCCTCCCACACCTCGGGACCCTCCTGACGCCCGCCTCGCCCCCCCCAACACTCCCAGGCCGGCGACAGGAGCCACTAGGCTGTGGCCTCCGGTCGGCCCCCCCAACACTCCCGGGCTGGCGACAGGAGCCTCCGGCCTCCTGTTGCCCGCCTGCTCCCCCCAACAGTCAGGAGCCGGCGACAAGAGCCTGTGGCCTCCAGTCACCGGCTCCGAACCTCCCCACGCACTCCAATCCACTATGTTGGTAGACCTGGCCTCTGGAGACCAGGTCTACCCACCCCAATCCACTATGTGGGTAGACCTGGCGTCTGGAGACCAGGTCTACCGACCTCCTTCCACTATCTTGGTAGGCCTGGCCTCTGGAGACCAGGTCTACCCACCCCATTCCACTATCAGGACCGTTGTGCCAGTGAAGAGGCCAGGTCTACTACTGTAGTGGGATGGGGTGGGTAGACTTCCAGAGACC
>NW_015163608.1:1561772-1569231 GCF_001447785.1 Gekko japonicus
CAGGTTGATGCTTGGCTGGGAAGGAGATATGGTTGCCAACTCCAGGTTGGGAAATTCCTGGAGATTTGAGGGGTGGAGCCTGGAGAGGGTGAGGTTTGAGGAGGGGTGGGGCCTCAGACAGCTACAATGCCATAGACTCCACCCTCCAAACCAGCCATTTGCTCCTGGGGAACCATTGTTGCCAATCTCTAGGTGAGGGGTGGAGATCACTAAGAATTACAACTGATCTCCAGGATGCAGGGCAGAAGTCAGCTGCAGTCAGAGGGGCAGATAACAGTACATTGATGGTTAGCTGGGAAGGGGATGAGGTTGCCAACTCCAGGTTGGTAAATTCTTGGGGATTTCAGGGGTGGAGCCTGGAGAGGGTGGGGTTTGAGGAGGTCACCACAGCAAATTGACACTGAGTGCCCAAAGCCTTTGCACTCTCCCAGAGCCTCTTTCTAGAGCTCATTGTATTTATTTCCACAATGGGCCTTATTTCTACTAACAACTAAAGACAGTATGTACAAGAGCGTCTTCATGGGATGCAATGGAGTGGAAAGGACAAAGCTGGAGTAGCCTGAGACTTAAAGGGTGTACTAAGACTCACAAGTGTCTCAAGGCCAAATTAGATGTTTGATTTTTTTAAAGAGTTCCCCAGGCCCAACTTGGGTTTCCAAAGGGACACAGAAGATGTCAGTAATGGCAGAAAATGGTATGGAAACAGCGGTGAAGGGGAAGCAGGAGCCCTTCCTCCCCAATGTGGTGGTGCTTCAACCCCGAATGGGCTCCGCTTTATTTTTTTAACAGCCATTCCCTGCCACTGCTGTGTGGTTGCAGGAAGCCTCCTAGAACCAATTGTTTAGAAAAGCAAATGTCTAGTTTGGCTCTCGAATGGCCTCTTCTTCCTTTTCTTGTAACATGTGAATGAGCTCAAGTTACTAGTGTTAACTGGCTTGACAGACCAGGGTACATTGTACACTGTCCCAAACATTTGAGATAAAGCATGAAGGAAACCTTTGACTAAGATACACAAGCGGCAAATTGGCTGCACTGATGTTTAGTTACCCAGATTCAAAGGGACTGACTTGTGTCAACGCGGCTCAAACACTGTCAGTCTCACCTTTTTGACAGGCAAAACAGGGGTGGGTGGAAAATCCTGTTGAAATAAACTACAATTCAGCTTTGAAGAACTGCATATCACCACCCCAGGAATCCCCCCCCATCCGGGGAGCTTGCATCTGGCCCTTTGTTTACATTCGCATCACGTTCATGGCTGCTTCTCATGACCCTGCCCTCCCTGGAAGCTGCATTCTGTTACTGCTTACAAGGTCAGGGCCCTTAGGAGGCCAAGTGCTTGCACACAAACAGACTGCTCTTCTAAGAACAAGTTCATTTTGGCAGCTCAATAAAGCCTTGCTTTGCTGTAATTTAATGCCCACTAGAAATTTAGGGACATAAAGATTTCTTTCCAATAACCCTGAAACCAGGCTACAGTTTGCACAGAAGGTGCAGAAGTCACTGTGGATTCCACGTTAACACAACAGGTATGGAATACATGGCCCTGAGGTCCAACCTCCAATATATTGCCAACTGTGGATTCCGTGGTCACTGTGGATTCCGTGTTAAAACAACAGGTATGGAATACATGGCCCTGAGGTCCAACCTCCAATATATTGCCAACCGTCCATTGTAAACTCCCTAGGTGTGCACAAAGAATGAAGTGCATACTTCATTGAAGAAATCCCTATTGTCACGGTAAGAATTTCATATTTCTGCAAACTATTTACACTGATGCATAAGATCCAGATGTCCATACTACAAGGATGCAATAGGGACAAGCTCATAAAAATGCTTAGTCCAGCTCAGAACAACTCCATACTCGCCAAGAGAATTCTGGCAGTCATAAAAGCAAGCACACAGCAATAGTTTTTTAGCTAGCTGGGCTCTCCTACAGCAAAGGGATGGTTGAAGTAATCACTGGCTAAAAAAGAAGATGCAGACACAATTGGTAGTTCAAACACAATTGGTAGTGCAAGACGAGGAAGGCAGCTGGCAGAGATTCTCATCCCACTGAGTATTACCCTGCAGGGATGCTGAGACAGGATGAAAGCTGGCAGCTCCTTCCTGTTCTTTCACTTTCATCTACGTGTTTAAGCAATTCCTTGAGGAATCAGTGGCTTTAGGGGAACCAGTGAAATAGTATGCAATCTTATTAGGTGCCCCCCACTTTCCTCAGTCTATCACAGAGGTTGCCAAAGTGCAGTCCCTGGCAGATTGCCCCCCCCCCCCCGTTGTGCTATGGCATCCTATATGACACCACAAGGGATCTCAGGGTTACATTTTGGCCTGCTCCACTCAGCAGCATGCTGTAGCAAGATACCCTGGGCTGGTCATAAATTGATACAATCCATAATACTGCACACGGCTGTTGAGTGCCAGTTTGGTGTAGTGGTTAAGTGTGTGGACTCTAATCTGGGTGACCCGGGTTTGATTCCCCACTCCTCCACTTGCACCTGGCTGGATGACCTTGGGCAAGCCGTAGCTCTGATAAGAGCTGTTCTTGAAAAAAAGAGCCATTTCTGTCAGAGCTCTCTCAGCCCCACCTACCTCACAGGGTGTCTGTTGTGGGGAGGGGAAGGGAAAGGAGTTTGTAAGCCACTCTGAGACACCTTCGGGTAGTGAAGGGTGGGGTATAAATCCAAATTCTTCTTCTTCCTGAAGCAGCAACCAAGGAATGAATCACAGAATTCAGTTTTAAATATGTAGAAGCCCATGCAACTCTACATTCACAGTGAATTTGTAGCTGACTCATGACTATCTTAAGTTACCTCTGACTTGGAGCAAAGTAAGACTGTTAAAACATTTTTGGAAGTATAGAAGTACTCTGCCCTTTAAACAGTTGCCACCCTATGTTAACTTGGCAGTAAATGTGTGCTTATAAATACAAGTAAGGGGTGAGCCTTCCATAGAAGGAATGGAATTACCTCCAGACAGGACTGAAAGAAAACAGATTCAAGAGAATAGTAGCAACAATATGGAATGCAGAAGACCTCAGGAGATTTTGTTCAAAGGCCCTCAAAGTGTTAAGAGTCCTTAACCAGCTATTCCTGCAGTTAAAATGTATTTCAGCTTGAAATAGCCAGTTGTATGCATTGTTACAGTGGATAAAACAGAAAACCAAACTCTGCCACATCTTCCAGAATTACTGGACCACCACAATAATGTTAGACGGTTTTCGACTTTGTAGTCTCACCAGCTAACATTGCTTTTTACATTACCATTTAATCTAGTGGTACTCTTTATTCTTAAAGGTACAATGGGCTAGATCTCACACACATTCTTCACTGGTCAAAGGAGTTGTCATAAACAGAGCATGACTTTACTGCCTCCCTCCTGCAGCCCCTCCCCCCTTAAAGAGGACAGGAAACCCCAAGCACAGCATAAGGCAGGGAGGAGTTGGAGGTCTACAGTGGCAGAGAAAAATCAGCAAAAATGCCCTCTTGCCCCCATCAGCAGAAATTTCTATTTGATCCAACCTCTATACATTCTGTAGGAATGCATGCATTTGACATTTCATGATTATACACTTATCATGTGTTTTTAAAAGTATTTTATTACTTAAAAATACATTTCTGGAAATGCTCACATACAGCACAGTTGACACAATCATAACAAGAGTTTAGTACTGACTCCATTTCACATCACTCCCCATGAGGAAAAATTATTCCCTGATAGGCGTGAAAATTTGCCTCCTAATGAAGTGCAAGTACTGGAATATGGTAGCAAATAGGATAATCAATTTTTGCATGTACTGCAAAGGTAGAACTGGTACTGTCCAGTGATTTATTCAGTATAATAATATGAAACTCAGAGGTTAAACTGCAATCACTGTAGCTTGGCTTTAAATTCTCAAAGGAAATGCAATGTTATCTTGCCATTTCTTAAGTCACTTACTAAAATATATCAGTTTGTTCTCTGAGGCTGCACTCACAATTTTAAACAGAGAGCACATTTTAAAAAAGCTAGCAACATACCCTCATGCATGTACAATAGTGCTTCCTTTCCCACATGTGTGTCTAGTTAGGAATTAGAGTCGCTAAGGGAAGTTCAAACATTATCAAACATTATCAGCAGCTGTTGAGAAAACACACTGACTGATGTGTCATTAAAGGCTTATTCTTATTTTACATAGTTTTCTTTATTAATCACATCCCTTCATATATATTAAAGGCTGAAGTCTTATTGGTAGTTACTATATTGTTGAACAATATCTTTTTTTTTCCCTGACAAACTTTGGCAAACATACTCTAAGTAGATTAGATTGCAGCCAACTGAGGGCCAGAACCCAGCGGCAGCTGCCTTAAATAGGGAAGGAGGCAGGCCAGAGCCAAACCTCTGACCCTAATGTCCGAGGCCCCACCCCCATTGACCTGCACTCTGCAGGCCTGACTGGTTCCTTGCTGGCTGCCACCAGGTCAGGCCCCTCCCTGCCAACCATGTGGCCAGCTGATCTTTCTCCTCTTGCTCCCTTAGCCCTGCAGGCCAAGGCTGTAAATGGCAGCTGGCTGCTAATTCAGTGCCATGGCTTCAGAAACAAGAGAGAGAACCTGTGATCACAGCAGCCAGCATGACCACTCAACATTTTCAATCAAGGAAACTGTTTATGTAGCTTTAAGCCACACCTTTTTTGTTTTTCACTTTTTCTATCAGAAGTGTAGCTTTAAGCCACACCATTTTTGCTTTTTTGTTTTTCACTTTTTCTATCAGAATAAAAAATCCTTTGCTACACACAGCATAAACTGTAGGACTGCTTTAACTCACACTGGTTTGCCAATAGCTCCAGAGTCCAACACAGCCACAGCTGTGAAATAAAATGTCATATTCCAAGATATAAACAAACCTCAAATTAAATAGTGATAGGAAGAAACATCTCAGCAAACATATTTGTTCCAATGGAAATGATCTATAAAAGGGAAACATCAAGTGGAAAACTTTAATGCCAGTTAACTGTCTCAGATTTTGCCTCTCTCATGTGTTCTCTGGGTAGATCTCCCCACAAATGAAATGGGATCTATCAAGTGCCACGTGTCACACAGTGTTAACTGCATGAAATCATTCTGTGCTGGTGGAAACCTGTCAGCCAGCCATTTCAAAGGGGGGGGGGGAGGAGAACAGGAATGTTATTATCTTGTCTTCCCAAACCAAACAGCATGTGTTTATACAAAAAGCCTTCCTGATGCAGCTTGTTTCAAGCATGAAACGGGAAATTATTGTTCAAGTCATCTTACACATAATGTTTTCTGTTACCTAGCAGAACTGTCCAAGAATTCTAAGTCCTCAAAACAGACCTTTGAAAGCAGTGGGCTTTATCAATAAGAATTTTTCTTATGGGTATGAAAAAAGTAATCTTATGGGAGGAAGGATGCATTTTCTGTACCTGCACACACACTTATTTATTTACAAAATGTATACCCTGCCTATCTGCCCTCATCAGGGCCACAGGACTAGGAATTATACAAGGGCACCATGGGTGGTCCTAAAACGATATATAGTCCAGAACCCTAGCAGACCTGAATTCTATCAGCCTACAGTTGCTAGAGCAAGTGATGGCCAGTACTAAAAATAGCTTTATGTAAGCAGCTTTGATAGGTGCTAGGGGAGTAAAACAAAAAGGAAAAGAAGCATTATTTTAGAATGCCAATATACATAGACAAAACAGATAAAAGTAAATGCTATTCTTCCCTTTTGTAAACTAGTAGGGCCATGCTAACATCCATAATAGTCTAGCAGAATTGTTTAAAAAATCCTGAGGATTGTTGTCCATCTTGGCAATTAACTGTGGGATGGAAGAATCATCAGAACTGTGAGTGAAAAAAATCTGGGCCTGTACCCATGAAGGCACATTTTACCCCTGTGTTCATCTGCACATTCCAAACTGATTCCCAGGATAGCTCATTGACCAATAGTTGAAGGTAGTATCTACATCTCAATGGCATGACACTTCACTAACTTCAGAGGCAAAGCCAGACAACATATGGTTTTCATTTAACTCCCTCCTTCCTGCCTCCCACATCCCAGGATCACAACACCCCACCCACCGGGAATAAGATTGGCCCCTGTTGTTTTATCATCAGGAAATGCTTAGCACTAAGAATTATTGAATGGGAAAAAAATCCCCAACACCCAGAGTCACTAGGTTTAAAAACAAAAAACATTATAGCGATTAGACATGTTTATACAGAGAAACAAATGATCAGCTAGCCTGAAGTCTACCACAATTCTTCAGTTTTCGCTTGCTCAGCTCTCCACCTTCAGTGTTTTTCTAAATTCAGTATAAACTGACTCAACATAACACCAGTGTAAACACAATCAAGAAGTACATCAAGGAAGATCAAATGTGAATGAAGAGAAAGATTTTGTCTTAATGCAAACACATGCAATTTCTGAGCCAAATTTTTTTTTACTTACAAATTTCCGAGTTGATCCATGTCTAGGCTTCCCCCCCCCCCCCTTGAAAAAGAGGTGCCGGAACTCTCAAGAGGGAAATGAAGTTTTCAAACTGTTAACTGAAAACTCATGAACTTTAAGACATTTTTAAAAGAATTTTGTAAAAGAGGTTCCGGAACTCCATTCTGGCATGTTCCCCCAGGGGAAAAAAGCCTGATTTATGTTCCTTCCAGTCCCACATTGATTCAGTCAGAATCACGTCAGTGATGCACCTGGATTTTGCCAGATTTTAACTCAAGAACAAACAAGGTGTGTGTGATTGGTATACAAATGTAAGTTATGTGAGCATGGAAAGGGACCAGAGTTTACCCATGAAATATGCACGGAAAGGTGTTAGGTAACAAGAAATACAGAAGCCAACAAAAAGGAAGACCATTTTTTTACAGCCCAGCTTTCTATTTTTTTAATTGAGTTCCATGTACACCATGATCACCTCTTCTCTGAAGGTAGTTGTGATCTCAGCAGATTTCTAAAATTAAACATCACTAGAGCTGTGTGTTTTCCCAGCATTTTAATCCTTGCTTCACATATTTTACTAAAAACAGATTTTTTAATACAGAAAGCAATCTCCATACAGGAACAAGAGGTTACCCACTCTCAGTATCTAACCTTTAAGAGGCAGTAACCATGCAAGTCAACTATAAGAACACCATCAGTACAGAAAAGATTCATCTCCTGTGTACTTATCACTACCACCCAACAATGATTTGCAGAGAATAAAGAAATACCACTTACATCAGTAGTTCAGAACATTTTGTTTGGTTAAAGATCAAATATACTGCATCAAGGATAAGGAAGAAAAGTAATACCCCACCCCACTAAATAAACAAGGATTGGGGAGGAACCATAGATTACATGTGGTACCACAATCTCCCCCCGCCACCAATGTTTTTTCTTTCACAGACTGAAGCTTTCAGGAGCTGTTATTTCATGGAAGAATGTACACAAGAGAAAGCAGTCATTTTATTTA
>NW_015163608.1:1569272-1574916 GCF_001447785.1 Gekko japonicus
TTTTAGTACCTACTAGAGGGAACTTACCTCAGTGCTTCCTTGAGAGATTACAGTTAGCAAGCCCTTCTCTCAAACTACCTCTTCCTTTCTTCATGACTCCACTGAAACATCATGTGAAGCAAGCCTGATCTTGTCTGATTGCCCCTTTGCTCTGACACCTGGCCTTTTAACAAGGTTCACCTGTCCCTACACCAGCCTCTTTATGACCAAATCACACCACCATTACTCAGCTATAGACATCCCAACATTAAATCATCTCCTCAGAATAAACTGAGAACTGCGTTCCCTCTAAGATGTGGAGTCTTGTGAGCAAAAATTCTATTTTGTGAGCTACTGGCATTAAAGTTGTGAGCGAGCAATTTGGCTGCTGCATAAATTAGTTTGCCCTGGAGCCATCCTTCCTGAGCTAAAACAAAAATCTGTGAGTCGGAGGCTAAAAAGCTGTGAGCTAGCTCACACTAACTCAGCTTAGAGGGAACACTGACTGAGAACCAGTCCAAACCAAGTGTCACACTATATTCTAGACACAAAATGAACAAAACAGAAATAAGGAGTTCCTCCTAACACAGAGACCACTCTATTGCTCAGTGACTTGCCATTTGCTCAGCATTATATTTACCATTATTTACTTCAGGAGGTCTCACTTCTAGGTAAATGTGGATACAACTTCAGTATTAAGAAACTCACTCCTGATAATCTCTCAAACAGCAGAATTCCATTTTGCTCCATGCGGGTTTCCACTTTTCTATGACCAGAGGGAGGCAG
Source organism: Gekko japonicus (assembly GCF_001447785.1). NCBI lineage: Eukaryota > Metazoa > Chordata > Lepidosauria > Squamata > Gekkonidae > Gekko > Gekko japonicus. The sequence continues at coordinate 1,570,038 of NW_015163608.1, forward strand.
AGTAGAAATTCAGTAAGTGAAAAGTGCAGACTGAAGTACCTATTGTCCAATTGTTATAATAGCAATATTGAAAAAGATGAGGGTGGTTTGTTGCAATTACTACTTTTCAAGGGAAATGGTGGCCCACAGAAGAAAGTGTGCATAAAACTCCCATGTGGGCTCTTCGCTGGTAGTGTGAATGCTTTTGTATTCATGACTCAGAGGAATTCATTCTAAGTCTTTTATGCTAATTCCCAATGAACTGCAAGTACTAAGAGAAAAGAGAGTGCATTCTCTATGACAAAATACCACCCCTTCTACAGTGAATTTCTTAATAGGTGTTTCTAAATACATATGCATTTTTTCATTCTTTGTTTTTAATAGTAGTAGTAGTAAGTAAATTTACTGTATATGGCCGTAGGCCGTTACAATATAAAATACACACAATATAAATTTAAGGTTCAAAAGTACTGTTCTAAAAACAAAGCCTTCAAAATAAGACTGTATAACATTTCAACAAAAAAAAATCAGTTTTAAAATCATAAAAGCTATGCTACCAGTTTTGTAGCTCTATGTTAGACAACTAGAAACCACCTTGGAACTAACTTTTCTGGCTGCAAGCGCAAAAGCACTACCTTGCGAGTAACCAGGGCATACATGTCAGACAAGAGGAAAATCAACTTTTCATTGTCAGGTAAGTCGCAAAGTTGGCTTAAAATTCCAGATAGGAATCTGCTTCTTAGGTACGAGTATAAAGGACAGACCATGATGTAATGAAATAGATCTTCCACTGCGGTACCACACACACACATTGTTCCTGTGGTTTGTTGGTATACCTTCCAAGAAGCACTTCAGTGGGCATGGATTGAAAGTGAAGAGCGGCAAATGCCACTCTTAAACTGTGGACTGCAATGTCTGACAAATAGGAGGTTCTTAAGTGATCTTTTAAAATCCTGTGATACCACGGTGCAGATTTTGACTGGAATATTAATCTTTTGTCTAAAAGAGCATCCTCATTAAATACCCATTGGCGCAAGTCCCGGGACTTTGTTTTTAATAGGCAAGCTGTGTATGACTGGGTATTTCGGCTATGTTTTTTCACCTTTCAATATGTGAATTTTTGTGATAAGAGGGAATTCACAGTCTTGGAAGCCTTATTTTAAGTAACAGTATGCTTAGAGAGACAACCTATCTCCACAATATTTCTTTGTCAGAATCCAAGGAAGTCGCATTATAAGCATTCAATTATATTTTTGTGTATCTATCTTACTAAACCTTGAAGATACATCTTCCTATTTATATTCTGTCTCACTAAATTCTGTATAGGATGTATAATTTTATGTGTATTTGTTTATATTTTGCCTGATTTGCTGTGTCTTGTAAAAGTTTGTGGGAGAAAAAAAGAGGTTATAGGAATGAATAAATAAACTTAAAAGGTACCATTCATTCTGAAAACAGCGATTGGGGAAAAGGTATCTAGTTTCATAGATAATACTTCTATTTCGAGCTACCTATCTTACAATAGTATATATCTTATTATAGGAGCTACAAGGGGGAGGAGGGCGCGAAACTTGCAGGAGGGGAAATCTCACCACCCCCATTGATGAACTAGCGTGTCCAGGCCCAACTGCTCACCTTGGACCTCGGCTGCAGTGGTGGCAGTAAATGCGCTGTCTGCACATACACAGACGCTTTTTAATTTTTAAAGAATTGTGGGGAAATTTCTGCAAACCTGGCAAGTGGCTAATATTATATAGACTAGCAGTAAAGCCCGTTATGAAAGCAATACAACGATATCTAGAAAGAGGCTCTGGGGCAGTGCTCTGGCTTTGGGCAAACAGTGTCAATTTGCTGTGGTGACCTCAGCAGGGTATAATGACAGAGTCCACTGTTTTCTCCAGAGGAACTGATCTCTGCTACCTGAAGAGCAGTTGTAATTGTGAGTGATCTGTAGCCCTCACCTGGAGATTGGCAGCAATTGTTACCCAGGACAAAATGGCTGGTTTGGAGGGTGTAGTCTATGGCATTCTACCTGTCTGAGGTCCCACCCCTCTGCAAACCCCACCCTCTCCAGGCTCCACCCCTCAAATCCCCAGGAATTTGTCAGCATGTAGTTGGCAACCCCATCTCCTTCCCAGCTAACCATCAACCTACCATTATCTGCCCCTTTGACTTCAGCTGACTTCTGCCCTCCCTTCTGCAGAGCAGTTGTAATTCTGAGTGCTCTCCAGCTCTCACCTGGAGATTGGCAACAATGGTTCCCTATGTGGGACTGACTGGTTTGGAGGGTGGAGTCTATGGCAGTGTACCTGTCTGAGGTTCCACCCCTCCTCAATCCTCACCCTCTTCTGCCTCCATCCCTCAAATCTCCAGGAATTTCCCATCTGGAGTTGGCAACCCTATCAGGATTGGCCCCAATGTGTTTTCTCCCAAAGGCCAAAGTAGGTGACAGGACCAAGCTTAGTTGCCTACCAACAGGCACTGAGGGGAATGTAGGGTTGCCAGCTCTAAGGAGGGAAATACCTGGAGGTTTGGGGGGTGGATTCTGTAGAGGGCAGCATTGGGCAGGGGGGCGGCTCCAAAGCATCCATTTTCTCCAGGGGAACTGATCTCTGTCATCTGGAGATCAATTGTAGCAGTGGGAGATCTCCAGGTCCCACCTGGAGATTGGCAACCCTAGGGGGAAGTCAGCTGCACAGCAGGGGGTTGAAGAGAATGGTTTGATGGCTGCTGGGCCAAGATTGGCAACAATAGTTCCCCAGGAGCCCCATCGTAAATGCACCAAACAATTCCTAAAGATTTTCCAAAACACTACTCTGTCAATAAATTGCAACACTTTGAATTAGCACCAAAGCTTTAAGATCTCTCCAGCTGTCACCTGGAGACTGGCAACAGCTTGTCTGGAGTGTGGGCAGTATGGCATTGTATCTGTCTGAGGTCCCCCTCTTCCTCCTCCTCCTCAGACCCCACCCTCAGCAGGCTTCATCCCTAAAATATCCTGGAAGTTTCCAACCTTGAGTTGGCAACCCTATGTCCTTTCCTGGCAACCATCAGCCAACCTTTATCTGCCTGCCTGTCTTAAGTTTTACAACCCCCCCCCCACAGCCTCTGCCTAGGGAAAGGGCAGTCTTTCCCTGCAGTGGTAACCAAAGCAGCTGACATCATTCTCCTCTCCCCTATGAGGTATGTTATGCAACTGAAAATTCCAACTGCCTTGCAGGGGGGGGTGAGTTTGAGGTGTGGAATGGAGTGAAGTCCAATCAGCTTCCATATGCAAATGACCTTGGAACGCTGGGCGGGACTGCACAAAGCAGCCAGTCAACCCAGCCAGTGTCTTCTGAGTGGCAGTTCTTCCGGCCTAACACTAAAGGGGCCAATTTTAGAATTTTGGTGCCCACTACTCAATTATAATAAGGGAGAGATTGAAAAGAATGTTAGATTCCATTTAAATCAATATAAGATGGGGTTCCTGTGGGTTTAGTCACTGTATTCAGATAATTTCAGCAGGTATGTAACTGAATGTCTACTGTACTTTCATCTTCTTCCAAGAAAAGCCACTCATGGCTTAAGGAAAGGGAGGCATGGTAAATGTTTCTAAAATGATACATAGTATGGGGAAAATGGTCAGAGGAAACTTTTTATCCCTTTCCCATAATAAAATGGTAGTAAAAGAATTTTGTGGTTGTGGAAGGTCAGTAGTTCAGCAGTTCGAGACCCGGGTGCCGCATGATGGAGTGAGCTCCCATCTCTAGTTCCAGCTCCTGCCAACCTAGCAGTTCGAAAGCAAGAAATTGCAAGTAGATAAATAGGTACCACTTCGGTGGGAAGGTAACAGCGTTCCGTGCGCCTCGGTGTTTAGTCATGCCGGCCACATGACCACGGAAACGTCTTCGGACAGCGCTGGCTCTTCGGCTTTGAAACGGAGATGAGCACCGCAACCCTAGAGTCGGATTCGACTGGCTTTCGAGCAAGGGAACCTTTACCTTTTAAAAAGAATTTAGGATTGCACAATGAAACCGATTGGCAGACAAAAAGGAAGCAAACCCAACACCTAATTAATTTATGGAATTTACTGCCACAAGATCCCCGTAGTAAAATCCTATACTAGAAGCCATAATCTTAGATTTTTTTAAAAAAGAGATGAGATAAATTCATGGAGGACTAGATAAAGCAACAATAATAATTCACAACAGCTAAGTGGAGAATCCATCTTCAGAGGCAGTAGACCTTTAAATACCAGCTGCTGGAGAGCAACAGCAGAAGAGGGCTGTGTCTTCTTCTGCTTGTAGACTGCAACAAGACACCTGGTTTACTATTGTGGAAAGAGGATGGTGGACTAGCTGGACCTTTGGACTACATGGATCAGTAAAGGTCATGTTATGTTCCCTGCCAAAACACCAATCAAAGCACTTTACAGGGCCAGGCCTACTTAGCTTTAGTAGTACTAATGTGCAAGGTGCACACTGGAGCCAAAAATCCTAAATATAAATACACATTGATGGGGTCTGAACTAGCTGAGACTGATCAAGAGAGAGACCTTGGAGTTGTAGTAGATAACTCACTGAAAATGTCGAGACAGTGTGTGACTGCAATAAAGAAGTCCAATGCTATGCTGGGGATTATTAGGAAGGGTATTGAAAACAGATTAGCCAATATCATAATGCCCCTATATAAATCAATGGTGCGGCCTCATTTGGAATACTGTGTGCAGTTCTGGTCACCACACCTTAAAAAGGATATTATAGCTTTGGAAAAAGTGCAGAAAAGGGCAACTCGAATGATAAAAGGGTTGGAACACTTTCCCTATGAAGAAAGGTTAAAGCGCTTAGGGCAGAAATGACGACTGAGGGGTGACATGATAGAGGTTTATAAGATTATGCATGGGATAGAGCAGGTAGGG
>NW_015163608.1:1574976-1576667 GCF_001447785.1 Gekko japonicus
GGAAAGAGGTATTTTTCTCCCTTTCTCACAATATAAGAACTCATGGGCACTCCATGAAATTGCTGAGCGGTTGGGTTAGAACGGATAAAAGGAAGTAGTCCTTCACCCAAAGAGTGATTAACACATGGAATTCACTGCCACAGGAAGTGGTGGCGGCTACAAGCATGGACGGCTTCAAAAGGGAATTAGATAAGCATATGGAGCAGAGGTCCATCAGTGGCTATTAGCCACAAGGTATAGATAGGGGCTCTGGAGCAAGTGATGCTCTGTCTTCTTGGTGCTTGGGAGGGTGTCAACAGTGGGAGGGCTTCTAATGTCCTGGCCCCACTGGTGGACCTCCTGATGGCCACTGTGTGACACAGAGTGTTGGACTGGATGGGCCTTTGGTCTGCTCCAACATTGGCGTCTCTTATGTTGTTATGCCTAGCACCTTCAGACATTCTCTGTTTTCTCTATTTGCTGAAATTCTACTTACCTTCACCAAGAAATACTTTAACAGTTCACTGGGTAGTTTCGGAAGTGAGGAAAGTGAAGACGGAGTAAACAAAGAGAGTTTACAATGGAAGAATGTGCTGGAAGGTTTCCTATAAATGAATATGTTAGCCTTTTCTAAGGTTGGTCAGGACTTCCGGTTGATGGCGGCACGCTCACGGACTCACCTCCCAGACCTCCCGGGGGTGTCTCCGTGCTCTGGCAGACGGAGGGGGTGAGCAGGCTCGTAACCCCCCCCAGGAGCCCGGGGAAGGGCACCTGGCCAAGGAGCTTTGAGGGGATAGCCTCTTCTCTGGCCGAATGCCAGAGAATCGAGGCTCCCCCTTGCTCCAGTGGTCCGTCCAGCTGAGAGACCTGATGGTACAAGTGAAGCTAGCTGGGTCAAGCACAGGAGATCAGGCGTTTGAAATGATGAATGAAGAGGAGTCGGAAGACCAACTATGAACGTGAGTCAAATGAGAACTGATTTTTAAACGAAAAGACACTCCCTACCCGAAGCGGCGAAACGGCAGAAGCAAGTGGTGGGAGGGACGCCACCCATGCCCATAAATCGTTGAGCGAAAGGGGAAGGGAGTGGAAGAATAAACACGAAATTGCCCAGAAGTACTCACCCATTGAGCTATACAGATAAGCGCATATTCAGAAACTTTAAAATTTATTGCGAAAGCAAACAAACGAGAAAAAGATGGCGGGGAAGAGGGACAGAGACAAAGAGAAACTTTTAAAAGCGAAACTAGAGTTCCCGAAGCCGGAAACGACCAGTGAGACGAAGGCGATGACAGAGGTCATGCGCCCTCTGCTGGAACAGCTCAATGTCTTTAAAGAACAGATGTCTGTTGTAACAGTGAATGTTACTGCACAACAAAAGCAGCTGCAAGTTGTGACAACAAGCATTACTGCTCAACAAACGCAAATAACGGATTTGATCCAAGTAATGAAGCAGGATGCTGAGAAAGTAAAGGAAATGGCTGAGACAACGCAGATAGTGAGGAAAAAAGTGCAAAAATTGGAAAAGAAAACTGTATCTTTGGAAGATCAGATGCTGCAAGTGCAAATGGATAAGGCTAACATGGTCCTGCGCTTCCAAGGGGTGCCAGAGAAAAGAGGAGAGAATCTTAAAGAACATATGAGTGAGCTACTTGCCCCAGTAGCAGATATAAAGGCGGACTTGCTACTCAATGACATGGATGTGGCCTACA
>NW_015163608.1:1576956-1605789 GCF_001447785.1 Gekko japonicus
GGGGGCATCAGCCCCGAAAAGTTCCTACAAACTGCGGAAGAAAGAGAAGAAGAAGTAAAGGCTGAAGGACTCTGAATTGTGCCTTTGAGAACTTTGGTTCTAGGGGATGATAGGGGGCACTGTTATTGGGCAATTAAATGTAACTGGGGATGGTTAAAAGGGTTAAAAGATTGACACAGTTCATAAGAAGTACGAAGATGAAAAGTTTGAATGAAGTATAAAAAGCTAGTTGGAGATCTCCTCTCTTGGGTTTTTAGTTAGTAGTGGGTTCTTTACTTTCTCCCTTATATGTAGCTTTCCCTTTCCCTTTTTTCTGTTCTAGGTTTTGTAGTGTTTAAAAAATCAATAAAAAATCCCCTCCGGGGGCTTTAAAAAAATATATTCTGATTTTCATGGGAAAATCTCTCAAGCCTAGGAAGCTTGACCTGTTTCGAATAAACAGATAAAGCTGAAATCTTGACTGTATCCCCAGTTTCACAGCCAACACTTCTAGTACAAGATAACGATTCAAATGAAAGTAAAATCTAACATGTTGCCATAGTTGTCTCAGCTCCCAAAAGAAAAAAGGCAATCTGATGTAGTTTAGGAAAGAGAACTTGACCAGGTGAAAAGACATGAGGTTCCCATTTTTATTTTTGGCCATCAAGTCACAGCTGACTTATGGCAACCCCATAGAGTTTTCAGTGCAAGGGACATTCAGAGATAGTTTGCCCACCTCTGTGCCACAACCCTGGTATTCTTTGGAGGTCTCCATCCAAATACTAGCCAGGGCCAGCCCCACTTAGCTTCTGAGATCTGCCAAGATCAGACCCTATGGGACAACCGGTTTAGAAACTCAATTTTTCTAATCCATCAATTATACTTTGTCACCTCATGGATGTAGCTGGGCATAAACACACACAGCCTTCCTCAAGTCTATGTGGACAGTGTCTTCCTTAAGTCTGCAATTCTTGGGAGATGACTTAAAATTGAAAGCATTGGCTCCCACTTAGTAAATACCACAGAACTCTCAAATACTCTAAAGCAAGGCCCCTGTGCAGCAGAATCCTTCACATAATAGTTATAACAATCTTAAACTGTGAAGTCAGAACCTGTGCTTTCTGAGGAGCCATAGCTTGTCAGAATGTGGAAGCTGAAGGTAAGGGAAAGTGTCACCAGATCATTAGAGTAAAATTAACTTTTGATTGGCCTTTTCTATCAGCTCATTAGTGTGAATGGGAGAACATACCATAGTTGATCTGAAATGCCTTTATAGATTTTCCAGGAAAGATTTCAGTGACAGAAAACAAACGAGTAGGCTCATATACCCAGAAATATGTGAGTAGAAGCTTGAATGGAAGAAGTGATATGTAGAAGCTGAAGTAAAGAATGAAGCAAAATACAGTTAGTCATCTCTGTGTTATCTGCATTAAAGTTAATACTACATACAGTGTCCAAAGTGGAAACTGTGGGAAATGTACCATGTAACTCCCCATGTGCCAAGTACATTACATTCATAGAATCATAGAGTTGGAAAGGACCTCCAGGCTCATCTAGTCCAACCCCCTGCACAATACAGGAAATTCACAAATACCTCTCCCTCCACACCCCCAGTGACCACTGTTCCATGCCCAGATGACAAAAATCCTCCAGGATCTCCAGCCAAACTGGCCTGGAGAAAAATTGCTTCCTGACCCCAAAGTGGCAATCAGCATTTCCCTGGGCGTATAAGAAAGGGCCACAAGAACTAAGCACTGAGGCAACTCTTCCTGTCCTCCCTCTCATGGTCTAAATTCAGAGAATCCACATTGATGTCAGATGGCCATCTAGCCTCTGTTTGAAAACCTCCAAAGAAGGAGAGCCCACCACCTCCCGAGGAAGCCTGTTCCACTGAGGAACCGCTGTAACTGTCAGGAAGTTCTTCCTGATGTTTAGCTGAAAATTCTTCTAATTGAATTTCAACCTGTTGGTTCTGGCCAACCTTCTGGGGCAACAGAAAACAACTCCATACCATCCTCTATATGACAGCCCTTCAAGTACTTGAAGATGGTTATCATATCACCTCTCTGTCATCTCCTCTCCAGGCTAAACACATCCAGCTCCTTCAACCTTTCCTCATAGGCCTTGGTCTCCAGACTCCTCACCATCTTCGTTAATCTCCTCTGGACTTTCTTTGCCTAATGCTCGGCCACTGATCCTAGTGATTAGTGGTTGTTTTCAGGATATAAAATCCAGATTTCTGTTACCCAAACAGTTTTTGTGAATAAGATGCAGGAGGGCTTTAAATGGAAGGAAGGCAGGGGATTTAGCCTCCCCTTGTCTAAATTTTTAAAACAAGTGTGGCTATTCTTCACAATTATTCCTAACAGACATGAAGGATTAAGAAGTAATAACAATGCTCTCAACACGCACCATTTAATTTTTTTTACAAATTAAATATATCCATGAATATGCCTTGCTGTAAATCTTTGCTTCCGTCCCTAAAAAGGCATCCCCATAAACATTTTACTTACTGAGTGATAAGAAAACTTTTGACGAGCTGATGTGTTGATGAGAATTTATAATTGGTCTCGGCTACTGAATTTCTACTGTATCAGTTTTATCATTACAGTTGCTTGTACTGAAAAGAAAGCCTTAATTCCAGATACTTTAATTATTGCTATAAACTGCTATTTGTGTATATCGGTGTGTGTGTGTGTGTGTGTGTGTGTATAAGTAATGACCTTTTCTCATGGTTCAAGATGGCTCATGTAAGCATGTTTGGACATAAAACCGGACAACACTTTTGCATACATACTGGTTGAGAGAGTTTCACAACAGGATTCTGAAAACTGATCATTCTGCTATGATACTCTGCTTCAACTACCTAGCTTTCCTGAATCAGAATGGACATAATCCACCATGCAAGTCTTTACCTAAATATCCCCAACTTCACTAGCTAAGATTTATTGAACTTGGTCCAACTCAAACAAGCTCAGTTCCCAGAAAAGTAGCACTTACTCAAGATATGCTATTAGAGAGGGGGGGAGGTATCGTATGGCATGTGTGGAGTATCTCCTGTTTGAAACCAGTGATCTCTTTACTCCCTCTGCTGGCTTGCTTCGTTTACATATTTCTAGAGTTCAAGGCAATATTACACACATTGTTCACTCTGGCATAACCTGCTCCGTAACACTAAAAGGTTTTACAAGCCTCTGTCATGCTACACAAAGGATAGTGTTGTTTTGATCACACCAATTCAAGTGATAGTTTCCACATTGGTAGGAATCCCAACAAATCAAATTGTTAGTTTTTCACCCCCATCTCACTGCTTTTTAGGGAAACTTAGCCGATGTGTCATAAGTAAGAGGGATATTATGAAATAAAAACATAGTGATTTGTCCCATGTTCTTGCAGGCAGCTTTTTACTATCCATTTACAATCTACTACTTATGGCTCAAAATATGACATCAAGACACAATCTAGTTTCATTTCCATAGCACTTGCATCATATTCTCCACTTTTCCAGCACCTTTATTTCCTTTACCCTCACAAAAGTCTTTTGCTATTTTTCCTGCCATTCTCCCTACCAACCTATAACTTTGTGCTGGCTCCTTTCCTACTGTGTGTAAAAACATCCACTCAGCCATTTCTTGGGCTGTCATAAGAACATAAGAGAAGCCAATGTTGGATCAGGCCAATGGCCCATCTCTATTCCTCTCCAAAGACCAATAATCTTCCCTTCTACCCTTTGCCTCCAAACTCCTAGATCATACTGTCTACTCCCCACCATCTGCACCCCACAGCAACCACATTCACCAAAATCATTAATGATCTCACTACCAAATCAAAAGGACTCATTTCCATCTTCCTTGACCTCTGTTGCCTTTGACATAATTGATCAACCTTTCCTGCTTCCAAGACACCAAGCTCATCTGGTCTTCTTTGCAACTGTTCAGCATTTCTAGGTTGAAATTGTTTGTCTTCACTTGAAGGCCAAGGAATCTGTCCCAGCCCTCTTCCACTATCTCCCTACAGTGACCTCATCAGATCTCACAGACCTACCTACATGGCGATCACATTCAGCTGTGCTCAACACTGCACCTCCCATCTCCTCCACTTCTAGCCGGCAGAATGAACTCGTGGTTTTATCTTTGACTCTTGCTTCCTGTAATCATTTTCCTTACAACACTGCAAAATAATCCCTTTCAACTCCACCCCTCTGGCAGAAGCTGATTCCCAGTGATGATGCTTGACTATTACAATCCATGCACATCAATTCAACCTACCTGCTGAGCATGCAATGCCACTCCTTGAGCTCCCACCCTGACTCCTTGATCCTTCCTAGATCTAGTAATTTCCCCATCCTGAAAGCTCTCTGGTCTTGCCCCATACCTACCTTCATTCTTACCACCCTCCGTCGAAGTCTTCTGCTTCCTTAAACTCACCCTTTTCTTACTTGCTATACCCATTTTTGCATGGAAGCTTGCTGGTTCTCCTTGGGCCAGCAACACGCTCTCAGCCTAACCTACTTCAAAGGGTTGTTGTAAGGATAAAACTGGGAGAAAGTGAGGTATGAATATCTGCCACTGTGATTTCTCACTTAAATCCCTCAAAATCTACCTTGTTCTTGAAGCCTTTGACAAATCCATCATTATACAAATCCTGAGGGGAAGTAACAGACTGCCATCTTAATTCCACATTTCATGTATTCTTTGAAAAGCATTTTCATGGGAACATTTCACTGTATCCCACAAAGTTGGGGGGGGGGTTTGGGGGGGGAGCAGGAGCCATCTCTCAGCTGGAAATCAGGTTCTCATCCTCTCCCATCCCAGACTTGCTGAGATACAGCAAATGTAGTGGGAAGGCAAGGGACGCACTTCTCTTCTTTCCAACCCAAGCTGCCAGTTTGGGCTACAGAGAAAAGGAAACAAGCTTTCACAACGGAAAGATCAAAAACATTGCTTCTAATGGGTAAATCCGAACCCAACTCTCAGTTGATGTCCCAATGAGCTATGTGTCAGCTTCTGACCAACAGGCAGCTGTAAACTTTTTCAGCAGCTGTCCAAGTTGCTTATTTGCTTATCCTTGATTAGCATACAGGTATATTTTAATGCCAATTTCACTGTGAAATTCATGGCAACCCTAAGATGAACCTGCTGTGCGTTAGTGAATTTGAATCAAAATAGCAGACCCAAGAATTAAAATCCTGAACCCACTGGAGCAGCACAGTGAAATCAATACACGAAGCAATCTGCACAAAGAGACTGTGTATTTTCAGTTATCAACTGAATAACTGTTGGATTTTGTCAGGAAAAATTTACATTTCATAAAAGAAAAAAGAGACAATAGATGTTTCTTACCCCTTTAATTAAGACAGCTTGTGATAGTACATGGAACATAAAAGTATGGGAACCATTGGTAATTATTTAGAAAAGTCCGTTCATACAGAACTAGAGTAACAAAAAAGTAGACTCATCATATGGGAAATTAAAGTTCACATTTACTCATGCAAGCAGTCAAGAACATTTTTATACAGTTCTGATGGTAATGTTTACAGTATAGGATTCCATCATTTTGGCTGCATGAAGGTGACAGGAAAGCATCAATGATGAAAATAAATTAAACAATTTACAAGTTGTGTTAAATAATTTAGCAACTATGAATTAAATTTGCAACACATTATACATTTTTACACTGTTCATTGTCAGAATACAGAACAGAGACAATATGAACTGAGGCAGAGTAAGGCAACTTATATCTGAAATGTCAGTTATGGTAAATTCTATGTACACCAAATTTGCAGAATTTGAACTAGCCATAAAGTCAAAATTTGGTCTTGTATAAATTTTAAAAATACATGCAATTAAAATGTCAATGGGGGGGGGGGAAGTAAGTGATATTTCCCCTATTTTCTATCAACATGAATTATCAAAGAATACACTAAATTGAAGCTTCTTACCTACAAAACCCTATTTTTTAAAAAATCCCTTTGTAATGACTGAACTTCAAGCTAATAAACTGTAGAAAGCTGCATTAACTTAATGCTGAAATAAAACGTTAGATTTGTTCCCATTCCAGAAGAACTCTCACCCAACATATCAGCCTACTGGAAAAGCTTACTGACAACACCTTAGGAATTTGTTAACTTGTATTCAGAATACAAACGAGTACAGAAATGGCTGTAGTCTACACAGGATTATTTATGTTGACCAAGTTATCTGAATTTTTTTAAAAAGGGGGGGGGGGAGCACAGCCACAGTGATCAGCACAACCCAAGAATAGTTCTTTCTAAAATTCCGGAAAAAGGAATCTGCCTCATAGCATGCATTTGTCAGTCTGTTTCATGGAAAGCCAGTTTCAAGACAAACTGTTTTTCAAGTGTAACAGTTTAAAGTCTGTGAGACATAGTTACAATCTCATAAAGTGTTTCTCTGGTAAGAACAATCAAACTTTGAACTACGATTGTAAATGAAATTGTTCTCAGTCTAGCCTGTCACTAAGCAATAGCACCAACATGAGAGTATGCATATTGCCTTCTTATCCAAACCAAAGCAGTCACCGTTCAAAGAGCAAGTGGTCTGGTCCTGCCATGTCAGCCTACTTTAACCATTGCAAGGAGAAGGATAACAAATTACTACACTACATTGCTAATGTTACCTTCTTGTGGCACAAATCTGTGACAAATTAATCAAAGTGCCTCATTTATTTTCAGGTTATAATTTCTGACATACAACAGACGTAGCGGCAATGACGAAAGATATGTACCTTTGAGTTCTATACTGTTATAGCAGCAGTGCTAGACACAGATTTGGCAAATCCTTGGAAATGTCATCAGGTGAATGCATGTCAGATCGACGTGACTGCTTATAAATTACAGCCACATTCCTTCTGACTGCTCGCCCACACAGATCATATGAACATGTTTTATGTATTGAGAAGTGGACCTAAGAGAAGCCTTGCCAGCTAAGTTCCATTTCTTTCTAGTGTGCCTTAAGGTTAATATCTGAATAGTCTCTGGAGTAGGGAATGTCTGTTGCATGTTCTGGGACATTACTCCATTTGAGAAAATTTTAGTGGAAATCACCTGTGAATTAAGGCATTTTGTCCCGCAACCACAGACCTAAGTGTTGCATTCTTTAACATTTAACATAACAGAGTCATACAGAAGTTGAGAAGGGATATTTGAGCCTTGCTCTCCAGAACAGATGTTTTGGTCAACAGAAATCTGGTCCTCAGTATTCTTCTAGTGCTATAGTTAAGCTCCAGTAAGATAACAGGGGCTTTTGTAATGTATTAGAATAGTAGCAAAGAGGTTGCTCCAAAAAAAAAAAAAAAAAAAAGGCACAATGCGTTTGGTTAAACACAAAAAGATGGTGGTTCAGGGATTATCCCACCCACCCTTTACAACATTCTCTCATTTCACCTGCACCAAAAGCACTGCCTCATAAAAGCTTAAGCTGCCTAACTGACAGTCAGTCAGGGTTTATCGATCACTGCAGTATTTACAAAGCAACAAGGCATGACTATTCAAAAGCTTAATTAATTTTTTAGTCTTGAAGCAACAGCAAGTTACTCTTGGTACAAGTACCTGAAAGTATTTAAAGCATGATTTCAAGGACTGCTTTAAACAAGTAATTAAAAACTTAGCATGTGCCTGCATGTACCGGGGAAAGGGGAATATTCACTCTCCCCTCCACATGGAAACACACTGCACACAGTTACAAATGACCTGGCACATCCTTCCATAATGCAGGGTTTTAACTGCACTGTGTGATGCAGTCCTGAGGAATATCCAAAGACTTTTTTTTTCTCCCAACCCCAAAAATCCATTTAAAATATAGTCCTCAGATAGAGGACGTATCAGATTTTAAACTGATAAGAACAGATACTACACTTGATCTTAGCCATTAGGCCGAGAAGGAATATCCAAAGACTTAAACAACACAGGATGATCTCTGTAGGCTGAATTTACATATGCATTCAACAAAGACACTTGATAGTCCGTAACTTTACTGGATATTTATGTTGGCAGAATTAGACTGCCTGAATTTCCTATGCAGTGAAAGATACAAGTGCATACAGAATGTGTAAAAAGGCAGATGGAGAACAAAGGTTTACTCCTGCTACTAAATATTTAAGCAGCAATATACAGATAGAAAAATATTAAGCCACATGAACTGACATAAAACATGACTCAGCAGTTATGCAATGCGAGAAGCCTCAATGGCACAAAAGACAATGTAGCATGTTAACAGGGCCACGACAAACAATGAGAAAGGTAGTTTGATCATTACACTACTCACATTTATGGAATGGTCCTTAAAATTATGCATGTGGCAATACACTGAAATGTGGGGGAAAGTTGCTGAAGAAAGTCAGAGCATAGTCCATTAATCCCTTCATTCAATCAACAGGAATCCAAGAAATGTTAGGAGAGGAAGTACTTGCTCCAACATACCTTGCTGGAATGGATACTGAAAACATTTGTAATGCCCAAAAACGAACTATGAAAATGAACTGACATTTCAGAGAAGAAACTACCTGTAGGAGAAGAACAATGAGGAAAAGGGACACTAAGGAAAAACCCTTAACTATGATGGCCTAGCAATGTCAATACTTGGGTAATCTAGGTGTGCTAATTAAGGAAATCAGAGGGCTTCTGATAATATTCAAGAGCACTGAAGCCAAAAAGATTCTTATCAGTAGAACAATCATTATTTGAAACTGGGGAGGCACTCATGACTGCTGGATTCAAGAGCCACCACATTAAGAATTTCTTTCCTAAAAGTCTAAAAGAAATATCCCAATTCTTGCCAGTTATGCCCCATGCCAGAAGTTGAGAGCAATCTTAAACATACATGGATTTGCAGAAGAAATTGCTCTGCACCAGCATTGACACTACAAGAAAGTTCACGTAGTCCTTTCCTTTGGTATAAATTAACACTGGCAATGCGACCCACATGTGGTTTTAGAAGGTTTCTACAGCACAAAGTCCAATTCTGGAAACTCCTATCACTTCAAATCAAGATGTAAGGTACAAGATAGTCTTATAAAGAAGATCAGTGCAGCATGAAAAATGCTTATTTATTTATGGGGCTTAATCCAAATTTGTAACTTTGGTACTTAAACTAATTGCAGTAGCTTTCACTGCAAGTTAAATCTCAATACCATAGCAGAGTTCTCTTTCAAAAATAATAGTAGTACTAATAGCCTAGGGATTGAAGCAGCTAACTTGTACCTTTATAATGCAGTCCGATGCAGAGATTCTCTACTCTAAACCCACTAAAATCAATGGAGTTAAGACTATAGTAACTCTGCACAGGATCACACTGGTAGTCACTCAGTTCCTAATGGCAAACCAATACACAGAGCAGAGCTACTTATAGACTCTCCTGCTGCCTAGGATATATACCAAATGCAACAGAGAGTGAAAGTCCTTTTTCTGTATTTTAAGACATGATGCTGAGAGATGTTTTAAAGGTAAACAAGGTTACATCCATTTATAACTATATATGAATGAAGTCATTACATTTTTTGGGGGAAAAACAGCTGGGATCAAAATCCTCAAGAGCAGATAACAACCAAACTCTGCTCAGGGCATACCCTGTCTTCTCAGTGTGGACCAATAAAACATAACAAAGCTTTTGGACATTGTACTGCGCTACAAAGATCACTCTTTTGATCCCTAAGGATAGAAAACAGCTTTTAAGAACCCACTGCAAGCAACAGCAACGCTACTCTGAGCTAAAAACTACTAAGCATAACTGGAAAGTAGCAGCATGGAACTGAAGGAGAAACAAGTACACAAGACAATCTGGAGATATCGATGTGCCAAAATTTTATCAACTCAAGTAAATCAAGCACTAGCTTGAGTTCTGATCCAAGTGGTAGATTCCCCTATTTAAAAAACTCTATTCGTGGATTGGATAACTGCATATTACTTCAGGATACAATTATACATACATCCCTGTGCATAGAAAAAATTATTTCTGAGATGATCTTTTACTGAGGTCTTATGGTAAACTTGGGATGCAGCAATCTACTATAATGCCACTACTGTAAACTTTTACAATCAAGTCTGAAACAGATTGTCAAAATACAGGAGTAGCCCCAGTATGTGGAGGTTATGCCAAGGCCACACTGTTGCAGTATCAACATACACTGAATGCTGGTCCTTTTGAATTTGCAGCGTAATCCCTGGAGGTAACATAGTGTTTAGGCCATAAATGTGCACCAATTTCACATTTTGGATAGACACAGGTTCTAGATGATTGAGTAAAGTTTAAATAAGATTGAGACATTATACAACAAGCATCCTGGCAAATCTGTTTATCCAGTAACTGTAACACTGAGCAACTCCCAACCAGTTCTGCTGGTACACTGCTATGGAGATTGGTAACTTATGAATTTTCTCTTGCCAAAACCACTTAAAACCCTTGGAAGACTCCACTGGAAAACCTATGCAGAAGAATCCTTCACACAGGCAATATAATCTAACCATTATATAAACAAGAAAAGTGTTCAGTTTTACAAAACCTGACTACATAGTCTAGTAGTTAAAATATATATTTGATTACTCAATCAAGTCTTCACTTATGTTGTTATTTTTATTCTCTGGGAACATTAATACTCAAAGTCAGAACTAAGAACTTCAACATTTTGTGTTCTTGCACTGAAAGGAAGTCCTCCACATTAAAGAGCTTCATTTTCAGTTGATGGCACTCTGATAACGGTTATGAACCATTTTTTTAATTGATGGAAAATTACACTTAAATGAACATTCAACACAATGACATAATGAGACTTACAACCAGATACAAACAGCCTTAAGGGAAGTTTCCCCAAAAAGATTTGATTAGTGTCACAGGATACGGACAACTGATATCTCAATTCTGGCACTGAGGCTCATTTTTCAGAGGGCATACTGCATACTGAATGTTTAATCAGGATGCCATACAACACCACCTTTAAATATTTCTTACAGAATTTCAAGGACTGTCTCAACAACACAGTAACACAGACATGTATAGCAGGACTGTGGCCCTTTTCACCCTTTGGCTCCAGTTGATACAAAAATAATGTTGTAATAGTGACATAAAGGTAGGAACTAATTCAGTACTGCAGTGCTTTACTCTTCAGCTGAAATTTGGTAATCCAAGGAGGGCACCAACTGCTCCAAAGTATCCCTGTATATGAAAGAAGATTTTAAGCTCAGCCATTGTACAATTTTTTTTCCAAAATACACAGAAATAATGACATAGCATGACACAGTACATGGCAACTCTCTCTCTCATCTTTTCATTGGGTCTGTGTGAAAATTTAACATAGGAAACACAGAGAGTACAATTTATATACTATCAATAAAAAGCTATATACCAAACCAACTGTGACATATATTCAAAGGTTCATCCCCTACCCAGTGATCTGTTGGCAGACACCATTTTCTTCTCTCCTTTCCTTACCATGGCTACTTCCATCCCTTGTTAACCATCCCTTATGGGGCTATCTCAGATTCCTTTTCACCCTGCGATTGGCAATAGGGGTACAGCTGTGTATATATTAAGCATCATGGAGACTGTGCACAGCACATTTGGCTTCCTTGCTAGGCCAAACAGCTCGTAACTAAGGCTAAATGGGAGACAAACAGAACTGGGTGTGCAATTTTTAGTGCTGCTCTGGGCTGCACTGAGCAACCCTCATCCCTTTTCCATTACAGCTTTTAAGTGACAGGCACAAAGGCTGCACGAGAGTCATCATGATTTCACTCTGCGATAAACATGGCAATGCTTTAAAGATTGCACAAATGGCCTAAGTCCTAGTGACTTCAAACTTGCACTAGAAAAGAATGAATCTTAAAGTCTTGGATTTTCAAAGTTGCTAAATTAACTGATGATGGCCAGAGTACTTGCTAAATGTAACAGTAATTTGGAACTCCATTCTCTGAAAACATAGCAGTGTAGAGTTACACCATAGACACTGAACTGATACTGCATCCATTCTTCTCATTAGCACACCATTAAACTTATTTCCATTATTGCACTAATCAGAAGTGTGTTGTCACAAACCAGCCAAAGTTAAGCACTTTTAAGCACCTTTGATTTTGTCATGGGAAGAAATTTAAGCGCAAGCTCTATTTTTACATTAAATTCAACACCAGAATCTTGGCTGACTCACTTCCGCTACAAGGCTAAAGTTCACGGAAAAATTAGATGGAGCTGGTGGCTTATGCAGAAACAAGTATTCTGTTTCATAAGGACAATTATGTGAACATCTGTCCTCTTAAAATCTGTTCACTTAGGCTTTTTTTCCACCATCCCAAATACTTAAGTATCACCAAAACCCTCTATATAACTGTGATTCTTCCAAAACAGAAGTGAATAAAAAGTAAACTGTTAAGAGGATTTTAAAATTTTGATACTTATTGGCAGACAAACATTGTCTAACTATACTTAACAGTTGTGCTCATACATACCTCATGTTCTAGGAACAAAGCCTTCAACTGGCCTTTGGACCAATAATCCAGTGCATATGCCAGAAGCTTCATAGATAAGGTATTTACACGCAAAAAGTTTCCAACAAAGACAACACGGTTTATTTTCTAAAGGGATATAATCAAAAGCAAAAAAAATTCCTCACTGGGATGCAAGGCAACAGATTAGCATAAGTTATCTAGTGTTAGCTGAATGATTCATCTTGTGTTTAAACATGTAAAGCACTGGTATTCATTAGAAGACTTGCTAGAACCAGTGTCAATGTGTGAATAGCTGAAATACAGCATGTGTTAAAAAGTACTGCAGAATTAAGTACAACATCAAGAAACTGGGTTGGACCCAACTGATTGAAAAAGTGAATGAATTTGTGGAAGGGATCTTTGCTGTCATTCCCTTTCCAGTGCAGCACCCCATAAAAACTGCTCAGATGGGAGACCTCAGAAACAATGTTGGATATGGCATGGGAGGACTCCAGCCTAAAAGGGTGAAATCCACACAAGCCATTCCAATGTGAGTTTTTGCTCACCTGAGGAGCCTGCCCTATTTGCACAGGCCTGTGTGCATCTTTGGGGCTCTTTCTATTAAATCTCCCTTGTGGCTGCAAGCCATTCTATTCTTGAAGATACTGTTACTCTCAATACAGCCATTCAGAAATGCACAGGGGGTTGTGGGGAGGGCACTAAGATGCCTTCAAGTCTCATCATATCCACTGATTTCATATTTCTTTCACACAGCATTAGTCCTACCACCACAGAAGAGTGAGATCTCAGTAGCTTGTCATTTTCATGCCTTCCCATCCCTCACCCTTATGTCTTTACCTCAATTCTACTATGTGATCACAACCCCACCTCTGTACCAAGTGTTTGTTCGCATTACAAGAACTCAGCTGCCCAGAGAAAATGTAAACCAATATTACTGAAAAACATACTTGTGTATCAAGACAACTGTGAAGATCAAAGTAGGGGGGAAAGGCAAAACTCTTCACACTGCAAATTTCTGGCCATACAACAACAGGCATACACTCACCTTAGAAATCTCTTTATCAACTATAAGAAGAATATTACAAATTATTGTGAAACTAGATTATCTAAAAAACGATTACACACACTGCAAAGAAGTACCCACTGTCTTCATAGCCCTGTACAATGCTGCTTGATCCATATGCAACAAGGCAGCACTGTAAAGAAGCCAAAGACAGTGAGAAGTATTTCAGATGATGACCACTTTTTAAACAACTCTCCTGACACACAGACTTGTCAATCAGCACAAGTAAGTGTCCACATTTTGCTTCTATGTAACCTGGGTTCAGTCCTTGCTTGAAAGCGAAACTCCAAAAAGCAGCAGTCATAAGTCTGTTCTCAAAAAATGGAATATTCTGGATTTAATTAGTGCGATGAATGTAATTCTCCCAAATACCATGTAAAGCCTTTCAAAGTTAAGAGAGAAGAATCTGAACAGTTAACACAGTATAGTAACAGAAGTAGAAAAGGAACACACATCTGCTTGCTCCAGTGAAGAGATTATGAACAGACTTAAGAAACTTGTATTTTTTTCCCCACACGGAACCTCAAAAACATTGTGATGTCACTGCTTCGCCCTTGCATCTGAAGTTACCTCATTTACAGCACACATTCGTGCTATAGATCCAATGTTATTGGTGATAGTGACCAACGTAGCTCTAGCCAGATCTTCTTTACTAACAGATTCCCGCTTTTCCTTGTAGATCATATTCCCAAAGCTGGAAAACAAGATTGTAAAACATGGTACAATTTTAAATTTCAGACACAAATTTCTATACCAAATTTCTATACATTTGTGACCAAGTTGCCTGGCTGTTCTGAACAGCTCTCTGAAATATATTTCGTCACTCCTGTACAACCAATAACAATTGAAGTAGGAAACACAGTAGCACAAAACTACGAATGTACGACTGTACTTGACATCTATTTTGGATCTTTCAGCTGAGAAATAATTCAGTTCAGACAGTCTTAGATGCACACACTAGCTGCACTTGCAGCTTTGGTGTCTGAGGCCAAGACCAATTGTACCAGATAGCATAGTGCTTTGATATCCTAACAATGGCAGTTTTCTTTTATATAAGGCCCAACAGAAAGCACACATGTGTGTGCTCTCTCTCTCTCTCTCTCTCTCTCTCTCTATATATATATATATATGAAACAGAATTAAACAAAGACCAGATACATAATAAAAGTGAACACAAAGTTCACCCAAATCAGAAAGAAGCTTGCCAGCTTTTATCCTCTTCTGTTACCACTCTACATTGTGGAAATAACACATGATCTTCCAAAATGTGGCCATGTTACACATTAGGTTCCAATGTATCCATTTAAACAGGTGCTGATACAAAGTTAATCCTGATTACGTCTAGACTAATAGCCTTCTTTTATTGATCATGCCATACTCTGGTTTGATCAGGTTACTTTTCAGCTTAATATTACCTATTTCCCATAGAGTTATGTATCACCTGCACTGATCTATACTAATTGTCTGAGGGGGGGAAGGCCCCACCCAGAACCCGAAGCCCTACTCAGGATCCTGCTGGTTTCCACTGCCCACAGTGTCTAAACATTTCCCAGCTTACTGTCAGGGTTCCCAGTAAATCACACTCAACACCAGATCTGCAGGAATACCCATTTATTGAGAGAGATAGTACTTGAGACACTATTAACATCTGGTGTCAGGAATGACGAAAGCAGTGCAGGGCCCAGGGAAATACTACCTTCGAAGGACACCCCCAGGCCAATGAGCAAACACCTTTAAGCGCAGGCTAATACAGAACCATTAGGTTCCCAGCGGGAAGCTTAGGGAAGAAGTGCCTCTAGCTCCAAGGCCACCTGCAAGATAAGCACCAGGCTAGAGAATGCATGGGGGAGGGAAGCGAGTACAGTCGAGAGCTACACACCCCAGCTCATGGCAGCATCAGCTGACACTCCCCTTTGCAACTATCTACTTTGTACAAATTCAGCACACTATCACAGCATGAGAAGACGAATATACATATAGACTGATCTTCCATGTACTCACAGCCTTGATGGCAGGGGGAAAGTGCCCAAGGGTGATTTGCAGTGTGATAGGAAATTTAAAAACACTCTATTTTAAATGTTTATTAGTGGCCAGCCTCCAATCTCACATTTCAGATATTTCATAATTGAACATGGTTGTGTCACTGACTGACATGTCTATTGCTTCTAAGCAGCCAGACTAAAATTTAAAGAAGACCAAGGAGAAAGTAACCAATAAACAAATAGGATTATGTTAGTGCTGCACCTCAAAACCTCTTCATAGGAAACTACTAGGAAATTAGTAGGATTAACTTCTAATCAACTTGAGTTGGAAGTTGGAGAGCTGATCTCTCTCTCTCTCTCTCTCTCTGTACAGGTATAGTTTGCAAGACAAACCCAGCAGCAAAAACATTAAAGATGTTAGGTGGTGTGTGTGTGAGAGTGTGTGTGCATGTGGAAGGAATGTGAGTTAAGCAACAGGGCAAGGAAGTCATGATGCTAAAGTTTTTTCTTCTTGCTACAGCTGCTTTATAATAAACTTCATAGGTCTGAATACAAGCATTAGCTTTTGAATTAGAACGCTTTCAAACCAGAACTAACTAAGAACTTAAAAACTAGCAGAGAGTCTGGGGCTTTCATTGTACCAAGCATGTTATGGGTATGTGGTTGGTACAATGATCTCTTGGTTTTAAGGAACAAGATTGTTTCTTTCTGGGAAGGCTGCTGATCTGGAGAAGCTAAGATATATATAGCCTGAACTTTCATGGACATGGAAGAACTCTCATAGGCCTGTCCACCTGTTCAAATCTGCATATTACCACCTGAGGTGACATGTACTATTATAACATCTATAACAGTTTTTTTAAATAGATTTTTAATTGCTTTTCACTAAAAACTACAAAAACTACATAATACAAATTCAGAGTAGCAAGGTACAATAATGATCTATCTTATGCTTTGGGTATTTCCCTATATAATCAAGTTTACAATAAATCATTTAATTACTAAGTAATAAGTATTCAAGTACAAAGAACAAAAAATTCTTAATGTTAGTATCGCATTTGAGCAATATTATAAATTTTTAATTTTCTGACAGAGAAATCTTAGATCTTCATTTAGATGTCTTCTTGTCTTACGCTTCTTCTGCCAGGGGATTTTAACCTTATAAGATCTGGGTGCAGCCACTCCCAAATCAGAATCAAAGTCAGAGTAAAAGATTTCACCCAGGGACACCGAAGTAGATGAAGAGCTGTCAGTGTCTGACGCCTGATGGTCGCTATTTTCTTCTGTTGCTTTCTTTTCCTCTGCTTCTTTTCTCTTTTTTTTGTCAGAGTTTGGTGCTGCTTCAGGAATGCTTCTGCTTTAGAGAGAGAGTCAATCTTTTTCTTCTTCTCTTTGTAGTTGAATATAAGGCCTTCTGGTAAAATCCATTGGTATTGGACATTGTTCTTTTGAAGGAATGCTGTAATATATCTGTATTGCTTCCTCTTACGTATTTCATATGGTACATCTTTCAGTACTTTTATCTCTTCCTCTTGGATTTTTAATGTTGTGGCAGTAGATGCTTTAAGTATCAAGTCTCTTGTTGATCTTTTTGCAAATTTAACAAATATTTCCCCTGGAAGATTATTTTTCTTCACAAACTCTGAATAAGTTCTATAAATCATATCTATGTCCGCTTGCAATATTTCAGGTTTGCTGTTAATCAATGGGGCCAATGCTTTGCTTAAGATTTCTCTTAAATGTTCATCTTTTTTCTCCGTACCCCTTGAAATCTTAAAACATATAAGGATCTTTCCACTTGCAATTGTAATAATTGTTGTTTTTCAGAAGCTCTTTCTCTCAGCAATGTCCATTCTTTGATCCATCTCTTTGGTCTTTGGTATTAGCTTTTTGACCGTCTTCTTCGATTTATCTTTGGTTTCCTTCAACTCCTTCTGCAAATCATCAAACTTTTGTTGAGATTCGTCAGCTGATCCAGCAGGGGGCGCAAGGGTTCAGAAATCATACCAGCTAAATTGGTGGTAGTTTCCGGTCTTGTGACTAGTGATGCTATGCTGGCGCTTCCTGTCGTGCCTCTGGACTCCATTTCCCCCCCACATTGCGACATTGTTTACATTAAGGTAAAAGTTCTTAGACGTTCTAAGGTTTTTCTCTGGACTGAATAACGGGCCCCGCTGCGATCCACTTTAGTTGGGTGGGTTTCTAACAGCTTGTTGTCGGCTTGCTTCCCGTTTCGCTGCTTTTTGCGGTATAGGGTAGGGCTCCTCCTCCAGAGAGGTCCCCCCCCTTTCTCTATGGGGCTTTGCTGTCTCACTGTCAGGTCCTCTACCCTCTATACTTTTGTCTTTCTTTTGAAACTCATTAACTCACTGTTGTTTTTCTTTCCACTAGATGTCATCCCATAGGGAGAGTCCTTTGCTTAAGTCCTTGCACACTCTGGTCCGGTAACGTCTCTGGGCACCATTGCTGGCTTTGGGAAAGCGGGACCTTAAGGAGCAAAAAAGAGCCTCGATCCTTCAGCCGTGGCTTCGGGAGCGGCTCCTCCAGCGCTCCAGGCTAGAAGCTCCCTTCAAGAGTTTCATAAAATCTATGACAGTTTTGGTGGTCGTAACATCCCTACAGAATTGCCATTCCAGAAGAAGTGTGACAACATGATTCAAACTTCCGAAAAATCCCAGATCCCAATACCAGTATTCTATTCCGAATCGGATCCCAGATCCCAATACCAGTATTCTATTCAGAATCAGATCCAGTTTTTTTCTGGCAATCCTGAATCTTTTTGGGGTTCAACAGACCCCAAAAGACAAAAAATGGTAATGACAGCCAACTGTTTTTCGGGCTTTCTATTGCAGTCCATTGAAACAGGGTGCTTTTAAAGGGATTGTTGGTTTTTTTGACCCCCCCGAAGGGGAGGGTTTTTTATTTTTGCATTTTCTACACACTACACATAACAGATATGTGATGGGGAAAGGAATACTAATGCTCTATCATTATTACTATGGGAAATGGGTCAGGGAGATCTAGATACATATAATCTACTGGATAGGGGAAGGAAAACTAACATTCTATTCTAAATCTCCTACTGGATATGGGGATAGGGTAAAGACTAGTACAAATCACGATCTGAGAAGCTAAAAGAATAGATCTTTTAACCTATTAGTACAGGTTATGCAGAGATTAGTTCGATTATAAAAATATAAAGTTATTAGCTTGCAACAATTACTGCCCTTAGCACTCATGCTTTAGTTTTATAGTCTTTTCTTCTTGAATTTCTTCGTTTTATGCAGCTTGGGAGCGGTCTCTCCTTTCTCCGATTCAGATGGTTCTGATGACGAGGAAGTTTGGCTTGTTGAGTCCTGTGAGTAAGACTCCTCTTCTTCTTCCTCCACATCCGGTTTTAGATTCTTTTCCTTCTTTTTTACATTGAACATTTGATCATAAATCTTTCCACTTTTGGAACAGAGCCAATTTTATATTTTTTATCCTGGTAATTAAAACTCAGCCCTTCCGGGAATAGCCATTTATACGGTGTTCCCTTTTTTTGCAGGGAGAGAGTAAGCATCCTGTATAGTTTCCTCAGTTTTACTTCAAATGGGATGTCTTTCAAAATTTTTATCTCTTCATTCTTAATTTTTAAGGATTTCCCCATTGTCGACTTTAGCACCAGTTCTCTAGTTGATCGTTTCGTGAATTTTAAGTAGGTTTCCCCTGGAAATTTATTTTTCTTTATAAAATCCGGATAAGTCCTGTACACCACATCCATTTCCTTAATTAAGTCTTCTTGTTTATAATCCATTAGTGGGGCCAAGGCAACCGCCAAGAGTTCCTTTAAATCCTCATTCTTATCTTCAGGTATTCCATGGAAACGTAGAACATACATGGATCTTTCCAGCTGGAGCTGTATTAGTTGAGTTTTATCCGAGGATCTCTCCTTCTCTGCTTCATCCACTCTTTTATTAATACTCTGCTTTGTTTTTCCACATTGTCTAGCTTGGTGTTGAGAGTAGTCATCTGATCTATTAGAGGGTGCAGTGCATTTGCTAACAATGAAGTGAAGTCTGTAGATGCTTCCTGGTTCTGGGAGGGAGTCGTTGATATGTTATTTCCGGTCACCAGTTTTTTCTCTGGCGCTCTCCGTCCTCTCCTAGCCATAATATCAACAAGAAGTAAGTTTTCCCAAACAAAACAAAAGTTACGTTTTTTATTTCCGCTTCGTATATTTTAGCAGCTTTTGCGTTCGCTTAACTCCTTATACGCTTGGTTTGGCTCAAAGACTTTTTATTTTCGCTTTAAAACCGTTTTTACAGTTGAAATCTCCTCCCACCCGTGTTGCAAACTTAGGCGCTTCCCATTACTACCAAGGCTCCATTTGTTTATTTTTCACCTGAGCTTTGCTTAACTCACAGTTTGTAGCCTTGGAGATCTTTTGGAAGTCTTCTTAGAAGTTTGGTTGTGATCGCTTGCTCCGGCAGTCGTTTCTGGGCGCCATGCTGGCTCCGCGGTGACGGTACCTATCAGGGAAGGTGAGCCTCAATTCCTTGGGCGTCCCCTTAGAAGAGGGTCTCCTCAGCTCCCCAGGCTGGGGGTCTCCTACAGAGACCCAAGGCGGGTCCGGGACAAACTCAAACCCCTCCTGTCAGCTGGGTCTCGACGCGTCTCCATCTAAACGAGACGAGTGGCAAAACGCTTAAACCGGAAACCTCGCTTTTAAAGGGATTGCAGAAGACAACCCGACTAGCAGCTGATCAATCTCCCCGTGGGCTCAGTTTATTTCAAGAGCTGATAAGTGGAAATTGATAAGAATTGTAATTACTACATGCTCAGATAAAGCAATCTATTGCACAAAATCCATTCCGTGTGAGCAAAAATAGATTTTTCTAGAGAATCACTACTATTATAGGAAACAATTTTGTATATATATTTTTATTGACTCTGACATTTTTGTCATGGATGTTTTGCTTGGACTTCCACCTCCTCCCTTGATCTCTCACCTTTGGATTCTCCAGGGGAGGGCTGGAGATCACTCAGAATGAAAACTGCTCTCCAGACAGCAGAGATCAATTCCCCTGGAGAAAATGGCTGCTTTGCAGGGTGGATTCTGAGTTATTTTACCCTGCTTGGGTCCCCACTGAGGAGAAGACTGTACTTTTCCTAGGTAGAGGCTCCAGGTGTAGGGGGGAGATGGAAAGCTAAGGTCAGAGGCACAGATAACGGTATGTTGATGGTTGGCTGGGAAGGAGATAGGGTTGCTACCTCCAAGACAAGTACAATGCCATAGACCCCACCCGCCAAACCAGCCATTTCCTCCTGGAGAACTACTGTTGCCAATCTCCAGGGGAGGGCTCATAATTACAACTACTCTTCAGATGGTAGAGATCAGCTCCCCTGGAGAAAATGGTAAGCTCTGTGTCATTATACCCTGCTGAGGTCACCACAGCAAACTGACACTGAGTGCCCAAGGCCAGGGCACCTGCCCAGAGCCTCTTTCTAGATCTCATTGTATTTATTTCCACAACGGGCCTTATTCCTAGTTAAGTATAAAGTGACTGGAACAAAATATCCTAGCATCAAACACCGAGGAGTGTCCCTGTGCCCTGGCCTTATCACCTACAGCCTGTGTCCGCCGCACAAATAAGTTGAACAAACTGAGCTGGTGAGAGTGCCATCAAGATTGTATCACCATCTAAGTAATACTGCTAACTTGAAATCTTTGCTCTCTCACTTTACTAGACCACATTCCAGCACTTTAGGATTATTTTAAATGAAGTGTTATGTTACTTTATGATGATGTTATTTGTAACTGTTTTAAGTGTATTTATATGAATTTTATGTAAGCCGCTCTGAACCTGCTTTGGTGGGGAGGCTAGGGTATAAACTGAATGAATGCATAATAGATACGCTGATGAGACTCAAACTGAATCAGTTGCAGCAAGATCAGTCTTGGGAGTATGGTGGATCTTTCAATGAAAACCAGGGAAGGAACTGCTCCTCAGATGGATGGCTCCAGTGACCCATAGCCACAACAGCATATTTTCCCAATGTCTCATGCGCTCCCCTTCCTCCCCACAATCACTTCTTACTACGGGAAATTTATTCTCGAGGTTGCAGGAGCTACATAGATTCTCACACAAGCTGGGAGACTTGCACTGATGAGGGGTGTGAAGAAATGCATTTTTCCCCTGGGAGGTTTGACAGAAGCGAAACCTCCACTTCGCACTTTAACTGCCCCCCCCCGGGCAGAGATCAGGCTGGGAAGGAGGAAGTCAGTCACTGGCTTTCCAGGCTCACCTCAGCTAATGGGTCTAGCTAGGCGATGAGATGGCCAAGCTTCACACACCCCTCTCCACTTCAAGTAGGGAACAGAGATTTTTGGAGAAAGGTAATGCTAGAGGGACACCAGGAAGAAAATGTTTAGAATTTTCAGGAAATGCTTCTTTGATTTGGAGTGACTGGGTCAGTAGGTGGAGAAACAGATATGATAAAAACTCCTTGCAACAGGAAGGGAGAGCTCTTTTCCTTGGGTGCTGCATCAATGAGTACACACAGACCTCTCCTCTGGGAAGGCAATCATTGACCATGTGCTCACCTCAAGAACTGGAGCAAGCTTCAAGGTAATGGTCAGGGCTGGCCCGTTATTGTTAAATTTTAGACTGTCGCCTAGGGCCCCATTCTGGCCGGCCTCATCCCCTCCTTGCCCCGCACAGAAAGCCTCCCTTGCCGGCTTCTTGCTCTATCCCCGGCAAGAGACTCCCCTCTTTGCAGCCCCCCCAGACAGAAAGAGGCAAGGGGAGACAGGCGCGGGGAACAGCCCGGGACAACGGGAAAGTGCCGCTCGCCCTCTGCTGTCCCCGCGGTCTCCCCCCCTTTTGCAGCCTGGTACAGGCCCCCTCCCCCTCGAACGATCCCACCGCCCCACATATATTTGCAGCTTGCCCCCTTGGCCTGTCCCGCTGTGGCTCCGGCG
The DNA here is from genome assembly GCF_001447785.1 of Gekko japonicus. Classification (NCBI taxonomy): domain Eukaryota; kingdom Metazoa; phylum Chordata; class Lepidosauria; order Squamata; family Gekkonidae; genus Gekko; species Gekko japonicus. The sequence continues at coordinate 1,599,399 of NW_015163608.1, forward strand.
GCCGCCCCCATTCTGACCCGCACAGGGGAGGGGCGTCAGAATGTATTCTCACCTAGTGGGCAAAAAAAACCTGGGGCCATCACTGGTAATGGTACCTCTATATGGATCTGTAACATCCTAAGCAAAAGGGGCATGTCCTATTTTAACATCTCATAGGGCATGTACAGAGAAAGGGACAGAGGATTTGCATGTTACCCTTGTTTAAATTCTTGCTCTATTTGGTGCTGTGCTAAAAGTATGATTGTAAACATTTTCTTTTTAATAAAAGTTTATATAACTTTTGATGCTGGTAGAGGTTAATTGTACCACACAGACCTCCATCTTGGACACACTGTTTTAAAAGGAACACCAGAGGGAATGCAGGCAGTTGGCAAGTGGCTATTCCTCCATGGGTGCACAAGGCCATAAGCTGTTCCCATGGTGACCAGAAGCTGAGCAGCACGAGACACAGAGGCAAGGCCTCAACATTTGGAAGGGAAGCTGGGTCCTGACCCTCCCAGTGGGCAATTCCATATACATGGTCAGGTGGTGGTGGTGGGCTACCCTGAGAGTAGAAGAAAAACCTCTCTCCAGGTGTGAAGCACCTAGGCAGGCAGGGCAGAACACGGTCTGCAGGCCAGATCGAGCATGTTCCACCACAAGGGGGAAATTGCTCCCTTCTTCTGCCAGCAGAGGTGTGCTGACAAAAGAGACAGGAAGGATGGGAGAAAGAGAACTGTCAGGAACTGATGGGATCCAACTCAAAATGTGGCTGCAGTATGAACAGGTAAAATCTATGCTAGAGATTATTAAGAAAGAGCCCTGAAAAGAAAACTGCCAGTATCATAATAACAGATATAGATCTATAACATATTTGCATTTGGAATACTGATGGTCATCTCATCTCAAAAAGGGTATTGTACACCTGGAAAAGATAGAGACTAAAGTGATCCAGATGATAGAGAACCTGCCCTAAGAGGAAAAGCTATTTGGGAAAAAGACGATACAAGGTGAAAGGATCAGAGGTTTCTAAACCTATTTGTGGTGTTAAAAAAGCACAGCAAATGCTTTTTACCATATAATACAGGGACTCAGAAACACCCAATGATACAGTACATACAAAACAAAATGCTTCTTTACATGATGCATAATTAATGTGTAGAACTTGCTGCCATAGTATGCCTTTGAGCATCAATTGAAGGGTGGGGGAAACGGGAGATTTTACCATCTGTGTCCCTGCTTGTAAGTTAATGTTGGAAAAGAATGCTGCACTAGATAACCTTTGGTCTGCTCCAGGACAGCAGTTCTGAAATGTGCATGATCTAAAATAAGGGCACAAATTCAGTGTTTCTACATGGCTGAAAAATATTTTATACATTATACATCTGGAACCTGAATAATGTACTTTTTCCAAGGTACTTGTAAATTATTATACTTGACAATTTTTCACAGGCATCTTAATTCCGTATTACCTCATTTAATGCATAGTTTTAGTATACATTTACTTACCTAGAGGCCACAGCCCACCCAGGCAAACCAAATCGTTCATAATCTCCCCCATAAATATCACGGACTAGTTTATCAGCATGTGTGCTGTCCCCCTTGGATGCCATTTCTAGTGCTTCTTCAAAACTTTCACATCCAGTCAGTAAGCTGCACAAACCAAGAAAGGTCCCTCCACCTAGACTGGTATGAAAAAAGAAATATTGAAATTGAACTTAGCAATATTATTTCTAAAACTAACTATATATATATAGTAGTGACAAGGCTTATGACTAAACCAAGTAACAATCTCAGTTTTAAGCCATCTCAACTGACAAATCTGAGAATAGTGAACTTCAAAAGAAATGTTTCTTGTGAACCCATATTTAATTTGTCATTTAACTGCAGTTATAGTCCACAAAATACGAAAGGGCTAGCAAGATATATATTTTAAAGAGGCAAAATGTATAACACAAAGCAAGCAATGCAATGTTCATATAATTCCCCAAATGTTTTTTTGAGTATTAACTGAGGAATTAAGTTCATGCAGGAGGATACATTACAAAGAAGCATGGAAGAGTAACTTAAGGAATATCATGTAGTGTTCAAACTTCTCTGAAAAAGCCAAACCATGGTTTTGCACTATGTGAACTGATCAGAAAGGATCCTTGGGCCTCATACGCTCCTTCTTCCCCCTGCATACTTATTTTTCACAAACCATTATTTGCCATTATATCAGGACGATCAAAGAATAGCTTGCACATGCCCTGCAAGCTAGGATCATGACTTTATTTCTGGGATAGAAACATATTTGTTGTGATTCATCAAGACTCCATTATTATTGGTGATTGCTGCTGTGATAACTATCTTCACGCCTTTATAACTATGCCACTTCTACCTAGGAGGTTGTACATACATTTTGAAATGTCACCAAAAGCACAAGTATATAACTATAAAGTGCTTTTGCTGATCGATTATCAAGAACCACAAACCAGTCCATCGTGCTCAAAGATACACTCATACTGAATATCTGACATTCTAGATCATAATTTTATGTAACATTTTAACTTGGCATGCATTAAAAATCATTACCTTGTTCCAGTTACTCTCTTATAGTTGTCTTTGGAATGGACAGCTAAAATACTGACTCCTGAACCAATGTTTACAACCAGCAAAGGGTATGGATCATCCAGGTTAAAAGGCATCTTTTGGCACCGTTCAGGTTCTGATGCATTTTCAAAGTAGTAGCACTCCGCCTGGCCATTAAAACTGACAGAATCTATATACAACAAGCCTTTAACAAGACAGTCAAGTTCATCTAGTTTGTGCAGCTGGAGATTTCCAATCTGTGAAGATACAAAAGACATGTGAAAGCAACATATTCAGATTAACAGATACTGAAGAAATTTAACATGCATTAGATGTAAGGCAAGCAAATTCTCCTACTGATATGATGTTGATTTGCATTTTTAAAATGTTTTTCCCTGGAAGAAAAATAGTGTTAGATGGTATTGTTAAGTCACATATGAAAGTTTAAAATGGACTACAAAAGATATTTAAGCGGCTAAACAAGATCGTTCATGAGTCTTTAGAATGCACTGATATTAATATCATTAATAATGAGATATCAAGTCAATAAACAGTAGCATTGCTTAGATGATTACCAAAGAGGCTTAAAAAGCACTGCTGTGCTATTTACCATTATCTAATTATTTTTCATTATTTTAAAGTTTGTAATATGACAAGTAGCTTCTCTCCAGTAAGTCTCCCATGCAGGTGGAATGAACAGTCTTATCACTGCTATGACTTCAGGGTGTATCACAAAACAAACAAACAAAGCAACCACATAATCCACACACAGTATTTGTCCCCCTAAATGAGAAAGAATGAAGGCCCTCAAACTGCTTTGCTGGCCACATGTACTCAGTATCTACTTCTAGAACCACTGCTGGGCCAATGTTTTAAACAGACTTGCAGGCTTAAGCAGACTGCCTAAACCCACTGTCAAAGACTGCATGGGAAAGAAAGTCTCAATACCTTTACGGGGGGCGGGGGCAAACAACACATAAAAAGATAATTTAAATATAACATGCAGACATACTTATTATGGACCTACGTGACAGGGTTTGGAGACAATCTGCTTCCTAACGAAGTGCCTGCTCTATTGAAAAACACTTTTTGAAGGAGGCAACATATGTAAGTTAGAGATATTTTGACTCCTCCAAACCCCACCTGCAATGGCAAAAGCAATAATCTGATGCTTTTGTATTACTTCATTTCCACAGATAAAACCATACTTTAACAACAAACATATAGAAGATACAACTGAGAATGAACTACCTACTGTGCGAAAATCTTCTTCAAATTTATAGGCACCACCCCCAGTGGCACATAGCACTGTATGTAACGTTGAGAAATTTTTATTTCTTCCCATTTGAATAAACGTAGGCAAATCATGGGTTGGAAATCTGATAAAGTGCAAATTTCCTTTTCTCCCAAAGAGTATCAAGTCCTTGAGCTCAAGGTGGACATCCCGAATGCCAGTGGACCCATATGCTACATTTGACATCAAGTATTTACGAATACTCTTCAAGCTTTCAACTTCTTCCTGCTCTTCTTCTGCAGTAATATCAATAGGTTCAAAATAAGCAAGCTTCACCAGGGTTCCTCCAATGTCCATACCAAACCATGGAAAAGCTGCAGAAAAGTAAAGTTATTGTTAGAAAGTATATATGTGTGTATGTACATATATGTACGTGTAAATGAATACTGACTCAGTCTCATGTGCCAACACTTCAGTGATCTCTTCAGCATTATTAAATGATTAATCAAGACTGCTTAGCATGATTATGGCACTCACAAACCATGCAGAATAGCCCACTCCTAAGTAAATCCCATTTGGTGCAGACATCATCCATAAATCACCAGCAATAACAGATTTTCTAGTATAGGTATTGGACATGATATCTAAGGTAATCCAATAATAAGTGATGCATTTCTACCAGTGTGAATTATACCACTCAGTGAGGAAGCATTCTCAGGGATTCTGAAAAATGCTATTTTCATACAGGTGAGCCTGCTTTGGCGGGGAGGGCGGGGTATAAATCAAATCCATAAATAAAAATTTAATGAAGCATTTGAAAATCATGGCGCATGACTAAATTTTCTGCTTTTCTAGAAAATTAAATATTTAAGGACAACTTAGTCTTCAAGTTTACTAAACACGACTGTCTACCAAGATATAATACACTAGTATATTAATCCTCAAATCTGAAATGCCCATGCCTTGAGAATTTTTAAGGACTGATGACACAACACAGGCCTTATAAACACATAGAAAAACTTCTAAGAAAAGCACATCTGTTGTTAAACTCTGGTAAGTTATTAAGTGAAAGCTAGAAAATCTGGATTCCAGCTGATTTTTTATGCCATTGCATAAGAAAGGAATGTCTAAAACAAAAACAGAACTCCCTTGTTGAAACACAGTAATCTCCCACTGTTTTTCTCTTTAATCTCAAGCATAAGTGCCTTAAATTATTCTCAAGATAAAATAAGGTCACAGTAACTGGATCTGAAAACATTGGATACCTAATTAATACATTTCCCTTTACTATGTAGCCCTGACCATGTTATTTGTCACATAGAAAATTAAGTAGAATCTTGTTAAGAGTTTTACGTATTTCTTGCAACTAAAATGTACCTGAAACATTTAAGTCAAAGCTAAATGTTTATCTCTTTGAGCAATAAAACTTGTCTATGTAAACTTCAAACTTGGCTAGCTTCTACCAAAATAAGAGCAGCAGTTTAGCAATAAACATAAGCATGCCTGCCTGCTTTCATAAGGCTATTTGGGGGCAGTTTACGGTGGTAGTGCAGCAGAAAAGTGGTGCTCTAAATATAGTTTGACTTGCTGAGACTATATTTTTTATATGTCAAATGGCAACTTGGCCCCCAAAAAACATGCTGCATGGAGGACAATCCAGAATTTGAACTTCTCTGTAATTTTTCACTGTTTACAATATTATGAATTAAACTGGGATTTATGTATATACTAGGAATAAGGCCTGTTGTGGAAATAAATACAACGGCCTCAAGAAAGAGGCTCTGGGAGAATGCTCTGGCTTTGGGCAAATAGTGTCAATTTGTTGTGGTGACCTCAGCAGGGTATAATGACAGAGTCCACTGTTTTCTCCAGAGGAACTGATCCCTGCTACCTGAAGAGCAGTTGTAATTTTGAGTGATCTCTAGTCCTCACCTGGAGATTGGCAGCAATTGTTACCCAGGATGAAATGGCTGGTTTGGAGGATGGAGTCTATGGCATTCTACCTGTCTGAGGTCCCACCCCTCCGCAAACCCCACCCTCCCCAGGCTCCACCCCTCAAATCCCCAGGAATTGTCCAGCCTGGAGTTGGCAACCCCATCCCCTTCCCAGCTAACCATCAACCTACCATTATCTGCCCCTTTGACTTCAGCTGACTTCTGCCCTCCCTTCTGCAGAGCAGTTGTAATTCTGAGTGGTCTCCAGGCCTCACATGGAAATTGGTAACAATGGTTCCCCATGAGGGACTGACTGGTTTGGAGGGTGGAGTCTATGGCATTGTACCTGTCTGAGGTCCCACCCTTCCTCAAACCTCACCCTCTTCTGCCTCCATCCCTCAAATCTTCAGGAATTTCCCATCTGGAGATGGCAACCCTGTCAGGACGGGCCCCAATGTGTTTTCTCCCAAAGGCCAAAATAGGTGACAGGACCAAGCTTAGTTGCCTACCAACAGGCACTGAGGGGAAAGTAGGGTTGCCAGCTATAAGTAGGGAAATACCTGGAGATTTGGGGGGTGGATCCCGTGGAGGGCAGCATTGGGCGGGGGGGGCGGGGCGGAAGGACTTAGCAGGTATAATGTCATAGGGTCTACCCTCTAAAGCAGCCATTTTC
>NW_015163608.1:1606885-1607373 GCF_001447785.1 Gekko japonicus
GGTGAGGTGTGGAATGGAGTGAAGTCCAATCAGCTTCCATATGCAAATGACCTTGAAACGCTGGCCCAATCAGAGAAGAGTGGGCTGAAGCCTCCTATTAGAGGCCCAGAGCAGACTGAACCAGCAGGGGCTGACGTGGGCGGGACTACACAAAGCAGCCAGTCAACCCAGCCAGCGTCTTCTGACTGACAGTTCAAGCTTCCAAACACTGTTGATGAGCATTGGAATGTTGGGCCCCACTATGGCTTTATATATAAAGGAGAGATTTTTGTACTTTTCTCTAAATTTGTACACTGTATGTGCAAAAAGTGTACACTTTTTCATAGAACATTTGAAACGCTGGTTATTTAAGGTACTCTTATCTCATCTCCCTTATAAATAAAAGCCAAATGATGGTGGCATTTCTCTAGAACATTCCATGCGCTCCAAAATCAGTTCGCTCTCTGATCTGTCATTCAGAGGGTCTCCCTATCCACTGGCTGCTTTGC
>NW_015163608.1:1607409-1614405 GCF_001447785.1 Gekko japonicus
GGGAGAGGCTGCAGGTGTGTGTGGGGTGGAAAGCTGAAGAGTGAGGGGGGAATAAAGGTAGGTTGATGATTGGCTGGGAAGGAGATAGGGTTGCCAACTCCAGGTGGGAAATTCCTGGAGATGTGAGGGATGGAGCCTGGAGAGGGTGAGGTTTCAGGAGGCGTGGGACCTCGGACAGGTACAAAGCCATAGACTCCACCCTCCAAACCAACTATTCCCTTCTGGGGAACCATCGTTGCCAATCTTCAGGTGAGGGCTGGAGATCACTCAAAATTACAACTGTTCTTTAGGTAGCAGAGATCAGTTCCTCTGGAGAAAATGGTGGACTCAGTGTCATTATACCCTGCTGAGGTCGCCACAGCAAATTGACACTGAGTGTCCAAGGCCGGGGCACCCGCCCAGAGCCTCTTTCTAGAGGCCTTTGTATTTATTTCCACAACGGGCATTTTTCCTAGTGGTAACATATTTGACACATAAGAGCTGTGTTAAGTCTTTGCAATGTTACTAATGAACATTTTACCACCAAATTCTTGTATCAGAGTCAAGGCTACTAGAAACCAGATAACTTGTGGTGGTTCCAATGAACCAATAAGATCATTATTATTGGTTTGCTCAACACACTCCTTTAGTCAGAACTGTACTCTGTTTGCCAACTATTTCTCTGCTGTTCAAAGGAAGTTTGAAAAGAAAGATTTCTCAAGAAGAGCAATAGAAAACCAACCATCCTCTTTGTGTCAAGTCCACAGAGCACCTGTTATTTCCTTGAACTATCTTTAGTTATTACAAGTTAGTGGCCCATGAGCTTATAGGAAAGCAGAGAGGGAACAGAGAAGAAGGGAAATATGTGATTAACTGGGAAATCATTCCCTCCTCTCCAATGTCTGAGCGGGCTTATTTCCCCACCACCTTGTCTCCCCCACTTCCTTTTAACTCTGAGCTGTTCTCAGTATTTCTTGCGAGTGGAGCATGCTCAGTCCTCCACATGACATTTTTGTTTGTTACTTAATTTATAACATGGGATTTTCTATTGTAAACCTGGCAAGTCCCTCAAGTCTTTAGAAACCCCATCTGTTTTTTTTAAACTGTTATTTTTATGTGAGTGGTCTGTTTTTGATGATTCTATGATCTGCTCAAATCACATACTTTACAGTTACACACTGTAAGTTATAAACCACGATACAAACAGTACACTTTCAAGGTTAGCACCTTTCAGGTTAGCAAGGAAGAAAACACTTAAGCACAGAACTTGTATGAGATTTCCTACAAATTACTCATGCACTGAGGTCTTACAAAATTAGATCATAATAATTGAGCTGCAGTGGCTCAAGTGGTTAAGACGCTGAACTGCAGGCTGTGGAAGGTCAGTAGTTCAGCAGTTCGAGGCCCGAGTGCCGCTTGACCGAGTGAGCTCCCATCTCTAGTTCCAGCTCCTGCCAACCTAGCAGTTTGAAAGCAAGAAATTGCAAGTAGATAAATAGGTAACACTTTGGTGGGAAGGTAACAGTGTTGGTGTTTAGTCATGCTGGCCACATGACCACGGAAACATCTTCAGACAGCGCTGGCTCTTCGGCTTTGAAATGGAGATGAGCACCGCAACCCTAGAGTCGGATTCGACTGGCTTTTGAGCAAGGGAACCTTTACCTTTTTACTGAACTACAGTATTTACTCCAATACAAGACTAGGTTTTTTCCCCAAGTATGTCATGAAAAATACAGATCAACTTACACTCACATACAACTTACTGTAATATCTAGTAAAATTCTGGAGGGTATAACTTGTGAGGGGTTGTCTTATATTCAGGGTGACCTTCCTTTTGAGTAAATATGAGTATGTTAAAATACCTAGTAAAGTTAGGTAAAGTAAAGGTAAAAAGGGTCCCTTGCTCAAAAGCCAGTCAAATCCGACTCTAGGGTTGCGGTGCTCATCTCCGTTTCAAAGCTGAAGAGCCAGCGCTGTCCGAAGATATTTCCGTGGTCATGTGGCCAGCATGACTAAACACCAACACTGTTACCTTCCCACTGAAGTGGTACCTATTTATCTACTTGCAAATTCTTGCTTTTGAACTGCTAGGTTGGCAGGAGCTGGAACTAGAGACGGGAGCTCACTCCATCATGCGGCACACTCGGGTCTCGAACTGCTGAACTACCGACCTTCCACAGCCTGCATTTCAGCATCTTAACCACTTGAGCCACCGCAGCTCCTCTAGTAAAGTTACTTAGAAATAAATCACAGTATGATTAGTGATTATAGCATGCTCATTTGCTGTTTAGGCACACAGAATGTCAGATATACCAATAGCAGAAAACCAGCAACTTGGCCTCAGCTTTTACTTTAAAATACAGGAACATCATCAAAACTCTGTCAGTGCAACCTTAAGGGCACTTTCCTGGGAGTCAGCACTATTGACTAAAATGGGACTGACGTCTGAGTAGACCTGCTTAGGATTGCTCCCTATGTGACTATGTGAAAAAATACATGAAGTTTCTCACAAAATCACCTGCACTGCAAAAACAAAACAACAAAAAGCACCCAACTATTATAATCACACAGTTCAAAACAAATCTTATGCTGATATGAAAGGTAAGCCAGGCTAACAGACTACTATGAGGCACCTGAAATGACAGAAATTCATCAGTTCCCTGTATAGATAACATACAGCCAATATTTCACTGTGCAGTTGCACACAGATCACAGAAACTACAGCTCCCCATCACATGTGCACTACACATAAATAGTGAAACATCAATAGGTGTGATCAGTGAAAATTCATGTTTTTTACTTAACAGGGTGCTTTACTGTGTAGAAAAGACACAATGTATTAAGTAACATTTTAGTACTCATTGCAGCCAAATGTTTCTCAGCCACACAGTAAGAGAAAGCTAACACTGCATCAGATTTGACCCAAACTCTCTCCCTCATCATAAACCGGTCAACTGCCAATCCAAGTCCACGTCAATGGATACAATTACAAACTGGCCTTCACCTAGTTTAACACTGCTAACAAGCCACCTTTTCCTTACATCGAAGTTACCCTTAGGGCAGGAGCAGCCACAACGCGGTCACATCAGAACGCAAGGAACGGGAAAGCAACGTTGAGGGGTCTTACATGGTTTCTTGGCATCTTTGATTTTCATGTCTCCGAAGCTGCACTCGCGATGGAGGCACTTTGGTTTGAGCTCCGGGGCGAGCTCTACGTCGTGACAGAGAAGCGGCGGCGGCGCTGCTACAACTCGCTCAAACGATGGACGAAGGCGGCACAAGCCCGGGGCGCCCGCGCGGTGTCCGGAGGCGGCGCGCGAGCGGGAAGCGCGCCCGGCTGACGACAGGTGCGGAGGGAGAACGGGGGGAGGAAACGGCGGCCCGGCCAAGGCTCGGCTGAGAGGACGGAGGAGGCCGGCCGGCGTCGAAGAGAAAGACGGGCCAACCGGAGGACGAGTCGCTAATACCTATGCCACTCTCCTGGGCGCCTGATGTCGAGATCACCGGATGGGAAGAGAAGAACGGGAGATTGCCCGCCGGGCCAGCCCCACCCACCCACAGCGCCGTCCGTCCGTCCGTCCACCGCCTCTCCCTTCCTTCGCCTGCTCTAGCTGGACGGTCGCCAACACAAAATGGCGGCCGACACAGGGTGGGGGTGGAGCTCAGCAGCTCCCCAGTGGGCAGAGCGCACAGGCCGGCGGCGATAGTCTCTCACTCCGGATGTCGCAACGTAGCCCTCCCTCGTCCTAAGTATTGAGCAGGACCCCGCGCAGAGACGGGAGGGAGGGAACGACTAACGAGGCAGCGGCGGTGAATCTAACTTTTGCATAACGGTCCTACATTTCCCAGAGTGCACTGCGAGATTCTAGTCGCTTCCCGACTATTCTTTCCCCGCAACGCACGTAGGGAAACATAGTATATGCTCTAAACGAAACCCCTCTTCAGAGAGACTTCCCAAAATGCAAAGCGGCAACGGTATTCCGCCGCCAGAAGTACGCCACTCACCCCACAGACAATCTGCCAATGGCAAGCCACGACTCTCCCAGTTCCGCCTACTGCCCTTGATGAGGAGGGCGCTACCTTAGCGCTCATGATGTATGGGTGGTGTGCATATATGAGCTGTTTGTGGATGGTAGTCCGCAACGTTTTTTGGGCAAAGGGGGATGTATTTGTACCTTGATTCCTCTCTTGAGGAGGAAGAAGGCTTAAAGACAAATGTATAAAATAAGAGGAAAACAGAAAGCATGGTACATTCCCTTTCGAGTCTAAATATTGTATAAAATCGTGATGTAAACCTACCATACCATGACTTTAAATTTGCCTGTATTTGTGTCCAAAAAAGGCTGATGATTTGCAGTATTTGTAAAACAATTTTCCTTCAGCTGGAAGAAAGAGAAATTTTCTTCAATAATTCCACCTTGAGAGAATGGTGGGGAAGCCAGCCTTGTTTTCAGGATGCAGTGATGGTCTCCCCCAAAGTGTGCCAACTTCCTTTCAAATAAGACTGCTTCCCACCATGGAAATACTAGTAGGCAGATCTGCTTTGGAGCCTGATCGGAAAGGGGGCAGGACTTCACCTTCCTGAAAATTCTAGGCGGAGGCGGTATGTCTCTTTTTCACTGAAAAAGACCCTTGCCTTGCCTACTCTGTTCCCCCCCCTCCATTTTCTCAGCCCACATCCTCAAATCTAAACAGAGCCATCCTAAGCAGAGTTAGACCATTCTATCTCCACTGAAGTCAGTGAACTTAGAAGAAGAGAAGAGAATGGATTTATACCCTGCCCTTCACTACCCGAAGGAGTCTCAGAGCAGCTTACAATCCTTTTCTCTTCCCCTCCCCACAACAAATACCCTGTGAGGTAGGTGACATTGAGAGAGCTCTCTCAAGAACTGCCCTTGAGAGAACAGCTCTGAAAGAACTTATGACTAACCCAAGGTCACACCAGCAGCTGCATGTGGTGGAGTGGGGAATCAAATCTGGTTCTCCTAGATTAGAGTCCGTGCTCTTAACCAATACACCAAACTGGCTTTCTTAGAACAATATGATTGCCTAGGATGGCACCATACAGTCATTACAAATAGATGGTGATATTTAGGGTTGCCATATTATGAAAAGCAAAAAAGAGGACATATTTCCCACTGACTACTTCAAACAAGTGATCACTCTGACAAATCTCATTTTAAATTCCTCTACTATTTAAGTTGTGATAATTGCTACTAACTAGGAATATTCCTAACCTTAAAAACCCCAAAAGAGGACATTTTCATCATTTTTTTAAAAAGAGCCCAAAAGAGAACGGACACCAAAAAAAGAGGACATGTTCTCTAAAAAGAGGACATCTTGTAACCCTATGATATTACGTTGCATTTATGCTGGAATGGGGAAATGAATGCTTAAGTTGATTTCATCTTGTTCCTGCAAATGCTGTAATGGTGCCATGTATCTTTGAGGAAGTTGACATAAGAGCTCTCAAGGAATGTATTTTTAAAATAGAACTTCCTCCTCTTTTTCAGAAATGTTGAATGATTGTTGGAATTTCAAACACTATTTTGTGTACTAAGGGGAAATTTCCTGTGCTTCTGAGATTTGCGCCTGTAGTAGGCGTATATTGTGTATTATCTGTATCTAAGAAAAAGGTTTTATCATCAGTGATCTGACTCTTGGGAAGCACCTTAAGGCACTGGTTCTCAACCTTGTGGGTTGGGACTTAAAAGTGGGTCAAGACTCACAAGTCTTTCCTAAAAAAAGAAAAAGAAAAAAAGAACAAATATATAAGTATTGTAACATAAAAAATGAAGTATATGTTCAAATTAATGATCTGTAAAATAATATTTTAAAAATATACTACAAATTAACAGCCCAGCTATTAATTGTTTTGTTTTCAGTTTAAAAGTGAGTCAAAACCTTTTTTTAAAAGAAGATTACAAAATACCCCCAAATAGAACAACATTAATGTTTTGACTCGCTAGAACTACAATCTTTGTTGGTACTGGGAGATATTTTCAGATGCTCTGAACTCTTGAGTTCTTGAGAGTATCTTCTGATCTGGTGATAATACCAGTGGAGAACTCAGTCCTTCCATGCAAACTCTGTCTTCTTTTGGGGCGGTGAATTCTGAATCTGAGGGTCTGCAGAGAGCTTTGCCTTCAGGGGACATAATGCTTGGTTGGGTCATCTGGCCAAGTGGGTTATCATGGAGGTGTAGGAGTGGTCACAGCTCTTTTCATGAATTTTCCCACATCTAACACATATGACATTTCACAATGTGAATGTGGTATTTTACAGCCATCATTACCTATGGTGCACATATGCATTTATTTCTTCCTGTCCTGTTTATCGAATGCCTCTTGGCATTCAGGGGTCCACAGCAGCTTAGCCCCCGGCTTAGCAGCCTCTGGTCCCTTCCCCTTTGTTTTCAGTAAGTCAGTAAGGGGCAAGCTCACCTAAGCAAAGTTCAGCAGAAAATTTCTATGGAAATTTGCAAACCCTAAGAAACTTTGAAGTTGCCGGCGAGTTCTGGGGACTCCCACCCCAAAACGTCCTTCACTTTCCCTCAGTCCATTTCTATGCCACGGGGGTAGATGTGATAACCCAGAAAGTCAATTTCCGTTTTATGGAACTCGCATTCTGACAGTATGGCAAACAGTTTGTGCTTCTGCAACTTTTTGAGCACCTCTCTCACCAACTGCCCATGAGAGGTCTTCTTGGGGGAGTACAGTAAAATGTCGTCCAAGTACACCAGCACCCCTTTAAACAGGTGCTTATGCAATACCTCATTTATTAAGTTCATGAAGACTCCCGGAGCCCCCTGGAAACCAAATGGCATCACCAGGTATTCGAACAGGAGATGAAAACTCTCTGGTTCGGGTTGGCTCATCTCAGAGAGATGAGGGGGTACCTGTTGCTTTTCGACAGGGAGGTGGATTGAAATTGTCCACTGAGACCATGGCTAGTGACACTGACTGCTTGACAAGGTCTCGAGACAGCAAGACGAAGGTTGCAGGCTTAACTTGTATG
>NW_015163608.1:1614980-1619723 GCF_001447785.1 Gekko japonicus
ATAGGGGCTCTGGGGCAAGTGATGCTCTGTCTTCTTGGTGCTTGGGGGAGGGGTCAACAGTGGGAGGGCTTCTAATGTCCTGGCCCCACTGGTGGACCTCCTGATGGCACTGGTATTTCTGGCCACTGTGTGATACAGAGTGTTGGACTGGATGGGCCTTTAGCTTGATCCAACATTGGTGTCTCTTATGTTCTTATGAACTGACCCAAAGGGGTATTGAAAGCGGTCTTAAATTCATCCCCTTCCCTTATGCGCACCCAAAAATAAGTGTCTCACAAATCAAGCTTGGAAAAGATCTTCCCCTTAGGCACTTCAGCCAAGAGATCTTTGATTAACGGCATAGGGTAAGCATTTGTAGAGGAGACAGCATTCAACCCCCGGTAGTCGGTGCACAACCGCAAACCCCCATCCTTCTTTTTCCGGAATAGAATGAGGGCCGCATACAGGGAAGAAGCTGGCCGGATGAAACCTCTAGCCAAGTTTTTGTCAATAAAGTTCTGCAACTCCACTCTCCCAGGAGCTCATGCCATAGAGCTTTCCCTTGGGCATTTAATGCCCCGGCAGTAGCTCGATTGTACAGTTAGAGTTGCGGTGGGGGGGAAGCTCAACACCTTCTTTGCCAAAAACTTGAGCTAGATCTCTGTACTCCCAAGGGATTTTGGCCAGTTCTTCAGTAGCTAAACACGCTTGAACTTGGTCATTGCCAGGAGCCACACCCCACTTTGGGTTCCAGAGATGGCCTTGGCATCTGGGGGAGATGAACTTTATAATCCTGTCACCCCACAAAATATAGGGATCATGCCTGTGGAGCCATAGGTTTCCCAGTACCAGGGGGAATCTGGCCCCCGGGGACACAATAAAAGTCAGTTCCTCCCAATGGTCCCCTGCCCCCATGCGTAATGGTACAGTCTCGTATTTACAGGACTCTTTCATCGGGGACCCGTCCATTTGGGTGAAGACTAAAGGCTCGGCTAACCGGACCACGTTCGCGTCCAGGCCTGCAACCAAGGAGGGGTTGATTAAATCTCGCCCGCACCCAGAATCGATGAGGGCCCAGATCCTAATATGCGTACCCATAGTGGGGTTCATAAGAGTCACAGTCACGAAAAAGAGGGGTGGGTAGCTGCTCACCACTTTAGGCGCCTCCATCGGTGGGTCCTGCTGCTCAGTGCCACTTACAGCAGGACCTGGCCTTTCCCCGCCAGTTCCGTCTCCTCCTTCCTGCTCGACTTGTTGCCCAACACATCCACCTTGGCTTGCAGGGCGCGGGGGCTTCTGGCTTTCGCCGTTCCTTTTCTGGGAAGGAAGTCGCTCTGGCGCTTGTCACCTTCATTCCTCATTGCTCTTCTGCCCTCTCCCAAGGGACAGTTAGCTGCGAAATGGCCGCGCTCCCCACAACTTAGGCACAGCCCCTGTTTCATCCGTTGCTCTCTGACTGATGGCAACTGTGGGGTGGCCTTTGCCTTGGGGTGGGGGGTGCTGGGGTTCTCCCGGCCGCTACCGCGTTATCCAAACGCATGGTGCGCAAGCAACTCTCGGCGCTCTCCGCCTCCTGCATCCATGCCACCAAGGTTCTTGGGTCTCGGGTCCCCAAAACCGAGTTTCGAATGTCCGCATTCAGACCCAGTTGGTACTGCTGCGCGAACACTGGGTCAGTCCAGTCCCGGATTTTGGCCACTTGCTGGTGAAACTTGGTTAAGTATTCTCTAACAGACAACTTTCCTTGTTTGAAAGTGTGGAGGAACGCCTCCGCCTTTTCGCCCGCCGTGCGGTCTTCGAACCGGGCTTGTAGCGCCCACATAAAGGCATCAACGCTCTCCAACTCCACCACCTCTAGGGTGTGGAGCCCCACATACCAGCTAGTCGCTGCACCCCGCAGGTGGGAAGCAATGAAATCCACTTGATTCTCCTTGTCGGGGAACAGGTGAGCCCAGCGCTCGACAAACTTCATCACCCATGCGATAAAGAAGGAGAGGTTCTCCAGGTCGCCATCAAAAGTAACATCAAGTAAGTCCTTGGGTCATGGCATTGCCGGCGGTGGGACAGGACCCATTGGCTGCGCTGAGGCCTGCGGCTTCCCCGGCGGTGGCGGTGGAGGGGAGGGGGGAGGGGGCAGTGGAGCTGGCTGCAGGACCGGCAGACCAGGTCCCGGGCCTGGCACCGGGGGGGGGGATTCTCTGCGGACCTGTTGGGACGGCCAGTTGAGTCTGTACCGCCTGGTTGTGGAGCAATTGTCCCATGTCCCGCATTATAGTGTGACAATCCAGTTCCAAAATATACAGTCTCCCATCCACGTCCCGACCTGGACTGACCGACAATCTCGGTGGGAACAAAATGGGTCTACCCGGGGTCATTCTGAAGCTTCCTGAGCTGGACCGCGGGTCAAAGATACTGTCCCAACTCCTAATCCCTGGCATTGACCAAGTAGTTTGCGTGGAGTCACCCAAATGCTGGCCCCAATCCCTCTCTTTGCAGCGGTAGGTCACTCCCCTTCCCAAAACCGCCAACCCCTCCGTCCATGGATACCGGCCCTCCGGGGCTCGCTGTCGTCATGGGCACCCCCGTTCCCGAAGTTGTCGGAGTGGGAGCCGCCAGTGCTGTCGTGGTTGGGGCCATCACTGTCGGGGTAGGCACCGCTGTGGTTCTCGGGGTAGGCACTGCCATGGTGGTCTGGGTAGGCACCCCTGCCCCACCGGGACTGCTCATCTTTCTCAGGAGAGACTTGGCCCGATGGAGGAAAAGTGATTCCAACAATTTGTTAGGAATCACAATAGGGCGGAAACATCCCTACGTGTAGCAGGATGAGGCAAATGGCTAAGCAAATGAAATCCGAGCGTGCGCAGGGGAAGTCTCCCGGCGGGAGGTTACATAATAAGCGGGAGAGTCTCAGTGCCCCATGAGAGCCGAAATATTCACACCAGCAGTGGAACGCAAGCCCTTCCCGTCACAAGGTCAGACAGATAACTCAGTCTGGCAGCACTGGTTCTCACGGTCTCCCTATCGCTGTTTACGGCAAGCGGGCAGAGCAGCGAGCAAGCTATGAGGCATGCACCGTAGCATCAGGGTCAGAGAAGGGAGCAAGCAAAACATGGCAGCTAGAAGAAGAAGAAGAAGAAGAAGAAGAAGAAGAAGAAGAAGAAGAAGAAGAGATTGGATTTATGCCCCACCCTTCACTACCCAAAGGTGTCTCAGAGCGACTTACTAACTCCTTTCCCTTCCCCTCCCCACAACAGACACCCTGTGAGGTAGATGGGGCTGAGAGAACTCTTGACAGAAACTGCTCTTTTTCAAGAACAGCTATGCCAGAGTTATGGCTTGCCCAAGGTCATCCAGCCAGGTGCAAGTGGAGGAGTGGGGAATCAAACCCGGTTCTCCCAGATTAGAGTCCGCGCACTTAACCACTACCCCAAACTGGCTCTCATCAAACAAGCTAGCTGACAGCAGGGTCCTTTCCAAGCCTATTTTGGTGTTTGAGAGAGGAATCATTAGGGCCAGCCCTGACTAGAGTAGCCATCTCCCAAGTTGTGAAGTTCCTAGAGATTTTGTGGTAGAGTCTGAAGAGGGCAGGGTTTAGGGAGGGAAGAGGCCTCAACCAGATATAATGCCAGAGTCCACTTTCCAAACAAGCCATTTTCTCCAGGGGACAGATCTCTGTCATCTGGAATTCAGCTATAATTTTGAAAGATGTCCAGGTCCCACCTTGAGGTTGGCAACCAGAGGCCTGGCAGCAACCTCTGAGTGCCACAATACCATCCAACTTACATGATTCAACAAGGCCTGGTTGCTTGCTACTATTCAACTGCCACCACATGAAATCCAGTGTGGTGTAGTGGTTAGAACATCAGAGTACAGGCATGGAGATCCATGTTCAAATTCCCATCTTGCTGACAAAGCTCACTGGGTGATTTTGGACTAGGGATGCCATTCCCCAGTTGGGAGTAGGGGATTCCCCAATTTTTTGGGCTCCTGCCTGCCGCGGCCAGCTAGCTGGTGGGAGGAAATCCCACCCCCAAATGCAATGTGCTGACGTCATGTGGGTTGCAGCTACCTGCAGGCTTGCTTGGGAGTGCAACAGAACTCCTTGCTCCTGGGCAAGCATGCCTTGGATTGGGGCGCAGGGTGGGCCAGCCTTCCTGCTTCCTGGTTAGCCTCCTCTGGGGAGGACACTCGGCTTGCAGCACGTGCACCCTGGCACCACACATGGGTGGGGGGGAGGCAAGCTGGGCTGCCCTCCTCAGTGCTGCTGGAGCCTTTCCTGGTTGCTGCAAAAGGCAAAATAAAAGTGGTTCCGCTGGCTGCCCTTTGCTCCAGCGGGGGACCAAAGGCAGCCGGGCGGCAAGGCCAGAGGAGGGGAAGCATTGCCAGCCATGGAGCTTAGCTGCTGGGAAGATAAGCAAGTGCCAGAAGCTAGAAACCCGACCAACCCTCTCTTCCTTTCTCTCTTTGCATCCCTGCAGGCTCCAAGGAGGAGAAAAGGGGAGTCACTCTGGGGGCTTTAAAGATGGGGAAAGAAGAAATAGTGAGGGAATAGGAAAAGAGATGCCTCCCACAAGTCCTTGTGGGTTCCCACTTGTATATTCTAATAGGCACATGTGGGTTCATATATATATATATATCCATGGTTTGGGCCCCCATGAAAAGAAGAGAATTTTCCCTCTAAACTTGGGGGACCCCCCAGATTTGCAGAAAAAAAATTAAACCTATAAAAAAACGGTGTAGGGTGGGATCAACAAAATGCTGCAG
>NW_015163608.1:1619831-1622010 GCF_001447785.1 Gekko japonicus
AGGGAACAGCAGTGCTAGAGACGCATGTATATAGAAAGATTGCTTTCTGCTTTCTATATCCACATGCCTTCTCCAGTGATGTCTTTTGATAACATGCCATGTCTTGTTTCCTGTTGCAAGCCAAATGGTGGGGGCCACATGACCTCAATAGCCATGCCATAAACCCACATTCTTTCACACTTACATGCCAAACGCCAGACCTCATGGCTACACTTTCTGGCCCACATGCGACTAGTCACGTAGACCATGAAGTAGCTGTAGTTTGGGGTCAGATGACTGCAGCCGGGGTCCCAAACTTATAGCCTATCCCCACACGCAGCTATGGCAACCAATAATTGGGCACACCCATGCCCACTCGCAATTGGCTGATAGCCACATCTAATTCATGACTGGAATTGGAGTATAATTGTTTTGATCCCTCTCGGAGTAAGTATCTTAGCTCTTCTCTTGCTCTTGCTCACTTCCCTGTTCTTGTCTGTTTTATGGCACCTGAAATGCTGCCTCTTGAGAGACAAAGAGTTGCTTTGTGACTTGGAGCACATGGCTGTGCAAAGATGGGATTTCTCCTCAAAATCCCCTGGTACTTGGACTGAGGAATCCTCCTGACATGGTAACTATGAATCATTAATGTTTAGTTAAGGCAAACAGCCCTAGCCTTTGTTATTTTTGTAATCTCTGTCCCTTAGGAAAGGCAGGGGCTAGTGAAAAGAGGTTCTGGTGGCATATTGTTCTGGAAACCAGAGAGGGTATAGACCATCTCGTGGTTTGTTGTTTAATGTACTGAAAAGTACTGGATTCCCTTCCATTCCTGGACTGGCTTGGGTGGGCAAAAACCTGTACAGCATGGCTAGTAGGGTTGCCCCCCTTTGATCCAGTGGGGGGATTTGGGGGGAGTTCCAAGAGTGGGCGGGGATGCCGCAAGATGCGATGACATCATCCAGAAATGCCGTCATCACGTCAGCAACGCTGGGGGCAACGCTCTCATTTTTGGGAGAAACTCTATGGTAAATTCACCCTCAAACCCTTTGGATGCTTGAGGGAGCAGTGCAAAGATGAGTCAGCCAAAATGATTAATGTATCAGCAGGGCTGTCTCATCCACCACAATGTTGTCTGCAGGGGCAAAATAGCAGCTATATATGGGTGAACTGCCTCAGGGTCCTTCCTAGTTGTGAATCACATGCTATCTTATTGCAATTCCAGTGGGTCATGCCAGTTTTTGTCATGTTCCTTGTGTTGGTAGAGTTTGAGAAATAATCCAATCCATGTTTTCGAGTTTGCTTTAAATGACTTTTACTGCAACAGGATTTTGCAAAAAGACAATAACAGTAAGCCACTAATACAACAGAGAGGCCTTCAGAGTACAAGTACCAGGGGTCATTTCCTGCAGGAGCACATAGGAGCAGAGTTCTGGCAGTAAAGAGCCCAGGGGGTGGGCACATACAACAAGCCCCACCCCCTGCTCCCAGCAGCCCTCAGTCAGAGCAAGAAGCAGCCAGGTAAGTTGCAGAGCCCCCCCCTGGCCCCCGTGTCCAAAACAGTCCATTGGCACCTTTAAGACCAGGTTTTATTCAGGTACAAGCTCTCCCTCCTCTGCGATGACAGATCTGCACGTTCCCCCCACCCCCCATAGCTAGCAATCCAAAACAGTCCATTGGAGCCTGAGCGGTGGGTATTGCCTTCTGACACACTTCCGGTGATGTCAGGGGGTGTGGCATATGCAAATAAGTCATGCTAATGAGTTATGCTAATGAGCTCCTGCACCTCTTTTTCTACGAAATGACCCCTAACAAGCACTAACACATACTAACACACAGCAGAGCGAAAAACAAAAAGAATTAGGCTGAACTGCAAGAGGAAACATTCAATAAACCCTGAACACTAGGGAATGCACCACAGCTCCCCCTAGGGTACAAGTGAACTAAGCAACTGTATCCCAAAGAGTGGGTTGGATTATTTCTTGAACTCTGCCAACAGGTTATTGGCCCAGCACCATGATCGGCTCCATATGGCTAGTGGTGACATCAGAGTTGTCGGGGTACGCCTGATGTGATGCCCCATATTGCTCCTCTTTTATGAATACGCAGTTGGGTCTGTGGTTAGGGTGCTGGGAGGCATCAGTTAAAGCTGAGCCTCTGCCTAATGTCTTGCTGCTGATTTCCCAGTTGCCAGGTGAATGAT
>NW_015163608.1:1622082-1626213 GCF_001447785.1 Gekko japonicus
AAGAAGAAGAGATTGGATTTATACCCTGCCCTTCACTACCCAAGGGAGTCTCAGAGTGGCTTATAAGCTCCTTTCCCTTCCCCTCCCCACAACAGACATCCTGTGAGGTAGGTGAGGCTGAGAGAGCTCTGACAGAAACTGCTCTTTTTCAAGAACAGCTGTGCCAGAACTATGGCTTGCCCAAGGTCATCCAGCAGGTGCAAATGGAGGAGTGGGGAATCAAACCCGGTTCTCCCAGATTAGAGTCCGCGCACTTAACCACTACACCAAACTGGCTCCAAAACCACTACACCAAACTGTGAGCACCCTTCCCCAGTGAGCTATTTGAGGGAGACGACATAGCCTTTTCAGAGAGTGCTGTTGTGTCTTACCTTGCTGCTGCCACAATGTTTTCTGTTCCCCTGCCTGGCAAAAGAGAACTCAGCTGCAGCCCAGGACTTGAATGCACATCTGTATTCAAGTTCTCCAGGGTTCCTGCCACTCGCGTCTTCGTCTTGTGGAGCTCCACCTATGGGTGGGGGCATAGGGATGCCAGCCTCCAGGCAGGACCTAGGGATCCTCTGGAATTACCAGGATCTGGCAGCCCTACCCCCCCCCATTACCCTCCAGCGGCCAGGAGGGACCTTTCAACCCTAGCTGGGACTGGGGCCCCACTGGCAGTTGTATGCCACTCATGGAGATTTAACTGTATTTTTATATATGCATTTTATGTAAGCCGCCCTGAGCCCGCCCTGGTGGGGAGGGTGGGGTACAAATTGAATACATAAATAAAGAAATAAAAGTGAGCAGGGTGTCGCTCCATGGTTGCTGGATGTTGCAGAGAACTCTGGTGTGTGTTCTGGGCCTTGCTGATGGCAGTTTGCTGTTTTCTCCCCACTGCAGAATGGCCACTGGATGGTGACCAGTGTTGCCTGTTCTGCGGTAGAGCTCCACTGGTGTAGTTACACTGTGGCCAATGAATTCTCAGGATTGAGCTGTAAATGTGCCAAAGGTACTTTTAACTCATCCAGAAAAATCTGCAGATATAGTGAGGCATGTTAGGGATATTCAAAATAACATAACAGGAAATAGCTGCCTGCCAATAAAAAGACATTAGTATTAAAAATAAATTAAATAGCAAAACCTTTCTAGGACTAGGTAGACTGGCAATCATGGCTCTAGTCCCATATCTAAAGAATGAAGTTACTCAGATATTCATAAGTGCTTGTCATGTCCAAGAGGCTAATTTGTGCTTGTTCCCATCCTGTGTCCACTGAGGGATGTTGATCAGCAAGGATGAACTTAAATCTAGGTTTCCAGTATTTCAGTGCTGGTGTAGCCAAAATGGATTAGGGACAAAAGTAGTTTGGTGGATAGTGATTTTCAGCCGGAAAGCAGGGTGTGTGAACAGGGTTTAAAAGCTCCTCTCCCCTACTGTTCTCCTTTAAACCACTGCCTGAATTGCATTCTGTTTTCCATGTTTCCACAAGGATGTTTTGCCTTGGCTTCCTTACAGAAGTGCTGTTCTCAGGAGCAGCCACATGACACAGTCCTCTACTTGTTTTGCTTTTACATACCCCCCCCCCCACATGATGTTATTGCAAATGGGAACAGAAATCAGGTGGAACAACAAATAGATTTGGGGATGTGAGAATAGTGTAAGGATGAGGCAGGGCAACAGCTAAGCGCAGGATTTTATGGATTATGTTTCATTCCACAACTCCAAACAAAAAGACAAGGAAGATGCAGTTCAAAACTACAACTTGTAAACATAGCCCGTGGGTCATCACACAGAGGTACATTAGATGATAATATAATAGGCTTCTCCATAAGCCCGTAGGCAGCAAAATACCAGTGCATTGTTTTCATGTGATGATCTACAAGCAAGATATCATGATGTAATTTCTCACATGGAAATGCTTTCTGTGGACAAACTTCGTCATAACTGAGTGGGATTGAATTCTGAGCCATTGCCCTGTACTCATGGCCAAGTGCATTTCAATTATCTAATACAGTTTTGGTGTCTACATTGGCTAATGCGGCTTTTGCAACTGCCTTCTTCCATGTCTTCTGTTTGTGGTTGATGTGAAAAGATGGCAAACTATTTCCTGTAAGAGAGGGCTGTGTAGGTATGGGGGGGGGGCACACTGCTAGCTGAGAATTTAGGTTTGTAAGACAGCTCTGAGATAAGGTTTAGGTGAAATGATGACTATGTGTGTTATCAACAGACACTTTTGCAACTGACAAAGAGAACCAGCCACCTTATTTTGCAAACGGGCTTCTGGAACAAGAAGGACAAGAGAGGTAGAATGTTAAGCACACTATGGCTATGTGACTGTCACTAGAGCAAATGAAGCCAATTCAAAACAAGGGCTACACAAAGCAGGAACTTCGAATTACGATAACCAAATGTGTTTGGGTTTGGGGTTACATATATAATGCCATACCATTTTCTCATTCACTGTCTATCCTTAAATGGTACAATTGTGTGAATAGCCACTAAAGCAAGAAAAAGAAGTATGTCAAAGGGTTTTGCACTTTTGTACTGAACCAGTTTGCATATTTCCAAACCCTAAGCTAGGTAAGACACCTGCTTTGATCTTCTCTGCAATGACCAGCAAGAACTATGGCTGAATCTGCATCTGCTGTGTAATGCAGTCTTTGTCTGGTGTGAAACCATTGTATATGGTTCCCCTTTGCCTCCCATTGTGGCTCGGCATAAAAGTATCAGACCTCACCATGGCAACCACGGGGGTGCGGGAGAGGGGAGGCCTCCTGGGGCACCAACAGGGCACTGCGCTGCAGGGAGGAAATGGCACCTGCGACCCTCTTGTAGAAAGTAAAGGGGGGGTGACCTGAGGGAGGGGGAGGGGACCAGCGGGGGGCTGGAAAGTGAACAAGCTGGGTAAAAAACACTAAACACCCGGTGGTTGCCAGGCAGGGCATTCTGGGGACTGCCCCATGGTTCAGGGGTGGGCATGCTTCTAACCCACCAGCAAAAAAATATGATTGCAGAAAAATGTTACCTGCATGCTTTTATGACTGGGGGAGGGGATTCGGCTCCAATTGTCTGCTTATTGCTCACAGCGACTCAAGGGCGGGGAGGAGCAATTGGACCGTTTTAAAACCAAATCAAGATAACGTGGTGAGATGCCGTAGTGACCTCGAAGTCACCACTATAGGGCAATAAAATGTTGCAGACAGACGATGCTGAGATGAGACAATAGGAGGCCTGATGCGATATAGATGCAGACAGAAATTTGTGAAACAATGTGGTATCAGCAGCACAGCAGCCAAAAAGACCAATGCAGATTGGACCTATGTCTAATTTGGTGTTGGTATGAGGATTTAGTAAAACAAGTGGGGAACCCAAAAGGAGTTGTGGGAGGCATGTTATTTCCCCATTATTTCCTCTTCCCCTTCCCTGAAAGCCCCCATAGCCTCTCCCCTTATTTCGCTTCCTTTTCTCTTTCCCATTCACCAGCTAACCTACCTTTATCTTCCCTCTTCTTCAGTTTTCCCTCCTTCCCTCACCCTGGCATCCTCTTACCAAAAAACACTGGCTAAATTGCATACTGTCATATAGGGTTGCCAGGTCCCTCAGACTGGCTGGCAGGGGATGGGTGTGTGTGAATTTACCAGGCGTGGGGAGGAATGCAAAAAAAAAAGTGATGTGCCTACATGACCTGGAAGTGACACTTCCACCATAGAATTTTGCCCCAAAACCAGAGCATCCCCTGATGTCCCTGATGTGCCAACATCACTTCCGGGTCACATAGACACATCACGTTAATTTCTGGCATTCTTCCCTGTTTTGGGGGGGTTAACCCCCTGCTGGCAGTTTCTCCCCCACCCCTTCTGTCACTCTAACCCCTTCCATTTTCCTTTCACTCCTTCTCCGTCACTCTCCCCACTCACTGGGCTACTCCCAAGACAGACTGGGCTTCTACTACTCCGCCCTCTGCCCACCTCCAGTACTGCTGCCATAGCAGCTGGGGGCAGCCGCAGCAGTGACTCCTATGTCGCTGCCTCAGCAGCAAACAATTTACTCCAAGTAATTAATTTGGTTATCTTGCTGGTTCTTGTTATGTCTCTTACGGTGTTGTGTATGTAACATAATGTATGACGGTATTGAGCTTGAGTCTGACCAAG
>NW_015163609.1:0-38820 GCF_001447785.1 Gekko japonicus
GGAGCTCCTCTTGTAAGATAAAATAGCAAATGATACTGTCATTATTTTCTGCTGTAGATTCTTGAAGGTAATTAATAGAGCCACCAGCAGTAGGTGTTGCAAAGATTCTGTTCATGATGAGCTCCTGTATTCAGTGTGCTGGCTTTCTGGGACCCACCTGAGAGACAGGTGGTGCAAGAGGCCTTTACAGCCCTGGCATGTAGGCGAGGCCCTGCTCTTTTAATGAAGTGGGAGGCCAGGAAAAGTGCTAAAAAAGAAAAGGACCTGCAGTCTCTTGGTTGGATATTTTTGTCCCTTCTTGGAAGGCAGTTTCTCTAGCTCCTGGGAGTAGGATGAGGGCAGGCTGACACTGGTATGCCTCCCCAATGCTTTGGCTGCTTGCTACTAGACAGGCACAAGATTAGAGGCTGCTGGTTGCCCTTGCACTCCCTGGCTTGGCTCTTCCCAGCAGCATGCCTCCTGCCCCTGTACAGGGTGTGAATTAAGGGGTCACAGCAACTCATTAAAAAGCCTAATATGGATTTATAAGAACTTAGTCCATGCGTGGGAAATCACTAAGCAAGTATTTTCAAATTGAGGTAACGGGATTTGTGCAAACTAAAAATTTAACAGGTCTTTGAGTACAGATGGCATAGACCTGAGAGTTCTTAAAGAACTAACATGTGAAAACATTAATCTACTGACCAGGGTAAGTTGTTGCTAAGATTGGTGTGTGTACCAGAAGACTGGAAAGCAGCAATTGTTACTTAGATTTTTAAAAAGGAGTCCAGGGGTAATCCAGAAAATTACAGTCCAGTTTGCTTTACATCTGTTCCAGATAAATTAGTAGAAACTCTAATTAAACACAGGAGTAATAAGCACAAAGAAGATGGGGACGGCAAAGGATGAGATGGTTAGACAGTGTCATAGATGCAATGAAGTTGAGCAAACTTTAGAGTATGGCGGAGGACCGGAAGGCCTAGTGTGATCTGGTCCATGGGGTCGCAAAGAGTCGGACTCGAATGTGCGACTGAACAACAACAACAAAATAAGCACGTAGAGATACAAAGCCTGCTGAGTGAAAATCACCAGCCTTGTCTCACCAACCTTTTGGAATTATTTGAGAAGATTAACAACATGGGGATAAGGGTGATCCAGTAGAAATGATATATCTTTAAAAGGCTTTTGACAAAGTGCCTTATCAAAGATTTAGCAGTAATGGGATATGGGGAACAGGTCATTTTATGGATTAAATTTGGGTTAAATGGCAGGAAAGAATGAGTAGCAGTACATGGCCAGTTCTTGCAATGGAGGGAAATGTTCCCACAAGGATCAGTATTGGGACTGGTGCTATTTGTTTATAAATGATTTGGAACAAATTTGTGGATTATACCAAATTATTCAACATGGTGGAAACCAAGATGGATTGTGAAGAGCTCCAGGAGGATCTCTCCAGATTCGGAGAGTGGGCAACAACATAGCAAATGATGTTCATTCCAGGTGTGCCCACTGGAGCAAAAAAATCTCACAGTAAATATATGCTAATGGGTGTGGCTGAGACTGAGAGGGTCTCAAACTTTATGAGGACAATGCTTCTACAAGAACCCTGAAGAATTTAAGATGTTTCCATTCAAATAAGCATTCTAATGCGCCTGAATAATCTATGGCAACTAGGAATGCCCCAGACAACCGTTCTGAAGTCTCGATGCCATGATCAGTAGCTGTATAACTCTTCCCAAACAAGAACTGAAACAACTCCATCTACTGTGCTTCACCAGTTAATCTTCACTTTAAGAGAATGGAACAATTGGTGTTTTGTGCTTTCCTTTCTCTGCAAGTTGCTTGTTCACAATGCAAGGTCATGAGATGGTATTCTGGAAGTGAAGGCCTGAGTTGGTGGAATGAACTGGACCACTTCAGGGTCCTGGGGGCAGATGTGAATGTTCTTTCATGTCAAAAGATTATTTCAAACAGAAGACTAGTCCAGCAAGAAGGAAGGTTCTACTCCCCCCTCTTTGTTTGCTGTACAAGTTTTATATTTGGAGATACAACAACAACAACAACAACAACAACAACAACAACATAAGGGAGCATATTACAACATGATCTTCCAGGATTCTCAGCTCAGACTGAAATGGTTGTGAAATTCTACTACCTTGGCACGCTGTCATCTCATTGCCACATTATTCTCTTGCATGTGAGAACCAGACCAAGTCCCCTTTCTGCCTTCATGTTGAACAATCATGTATTTTCACTGATTTAATATACATATGTATGTGAGAGAAGACCATGCCATCCATTGTATTTAATACCACAGGATATCTTTGAAGACCTGTACAAGAGGGGAAATCCTATTCCCAGACCATGCCCCTGAGCACTCTCCTCTTGTTAGGACTCTGTCCCCTTCCTGCCTACCCATCCAATTTTCTCTGAGGCTGTCTTAGCCTTTCTAGTACTCAAAAGATTTCCAGATCAACCTGACAGAGTCACTTCAGCTTGATCCAGCCTGGTGATCTATGCCTGCATTTCTGAGGAACAGATATCTTTGTAATGTGCAGGGTCAGGGTGCTCATTTTGTGAGAGCCGACCTTGCAGCTCCAAATTGTTTTGCCAGTTCAGAAGCCAAAGCAATTCTTGTTTCTGCTTAGAAAAGGAACTGTTTTCCTGAGAGAGACAGAGAGCCTGAAATGGTATCAAAGAGTCTGCTCTGACTTAATCATGCTTGTTCATGCTTGCGCCTTATCCTGCCATTTTTTAAAAATAAAATCTTTAAAAGGATGCATTGCTTCAGTCCCTTTTTATCTTTCTGTTAAGAGAATAACCTGGTCAAAGGATTCTACCCCTTTTCAGATGGGCAAAAGCCTGGCTTGTTCTTGGAATTGGGCAGCTATTAATGCATACTTGCCCTAAGTCAAGAGTTGTCAGATCTTCCCCAAAGGGACACCTATAACACCTCCTCACTCCCCAACCTCGACATTTGCCCATTGTCCACCACCCTCCCCTCAGGCTGATGACATGGTATATTGGTTACCTCAAGATGGCAGCTGAATTTTTTTAGCAATGTCTGCAAAGCAGAAACTTTGCTAGCTACTTAACCCTTATTCCCCCCCCCCGTTTTTTTAATATTTGTGCATACATGGGCAGAGAAATATAGCCCAGGTCTGGGTGCCCCCTTGTAGATTTCTTTTATTTGTATGGTGGGGCTACACTTAGATATATGATACTGAGTGATTCCTGTGATAATTTCTTTTCCTTGAAGATATATGATACTGAGTGATTCCTGTGATAATTTCTTTTCCTTGAACATGACCGTGTCACTGGTGTCCATGATGATTAGCATCATGTCATACAATATTACCGCTAAATGATCCTAGTAACAAGCTCTGCCCTAAAGCTGTGTCTACTTGGCAACAGCAGAAACAAACATTCTTTCATTGATCCAAACATCTTATTTATTTATTTAAATATTTCACCCCATCTTTTCTTTTTTCCTCAAGGTGGCTTACAGCAATGATTAAAACATTACAAATAATAACCCCCCCAACTACCACCCCAAAAATAGCCCATCAAAAGCCCTAACAAATGAGCAGGCCATGCAGTGCTGCCTAAAGCTCTCCAATGAGAGGGCCACCCCTCACCAGGGACCCCATGTAGGGTTGCTAACTCTGGGCTGAGAAATTCGTGGAGATTTGAGGGCAGAGCCTGGGGGCAGTGGGGTTTGCTGAGAGAAGGGATCTCAGTGGGGTATCATGCCAGAGAGTCCACCTGCCAAAGCAGCCATTTTCTCCAGGGGAACTGATATCTATAGTAGATCCCTAGGATTTACCCTAAGGACATTTCTCAGGGTGGGAACAATAACAGAAAAGGCCCACCTCTAATCAGTGCCTCGTGTATCACTCTAAGTGTGGGAACAGCCAGCAGGTGGCAGCCTGAAGACTGTAGCTGAGGCTTCAGGAACATATGGAAGGAGCTGGTCCTTTACATATGTGGGCTGCAGGCTGTGAAGGGCTTTAAAGGTCCTACCCAGCACCTCAAATTAATCTTGGAAACAAACTGGTGTAGTTGTTTCAAAATGGGCAACACATGCTCCCATTGGCTAGCCACAGATAACGGGACTGCTGCATTCTGGACCAGCTGCAATTTCTGGGTTGTCTTCAAGGGCAGCCCAATATAGAGCACATTACACTAATACAACTGTGAGGTTATAGAAGCATGGATCAGCATGGCCAGATCAGCTGAGAGTAAGAAGGGAGAGAGTTGGCTAACCACATGCAGCTGATGGAAGGTACTGTTGGCTACTGAGCCATCCTGCTTTTTAAACAGAAAGGCACTGAGCATCCCCAAGCTCTTAACTTCCTCTGAAAAAGCCAACTTCACTCTGTCCAGGACAAGTGAGTCCAGTAAAGAAATGTATAAAGGAATCCTTACAAATGGGAAACAGAGACTGCCCATGGCCCCACCTCCCTTAAGAGGGAAAGAATAGGGGAGAGTTCATCAGCTACTTCCACAGCTGCACAAGCCTGTTGCTTCTGGGGCTTGGGAAGCTGGCTCAGTGGTGGCAGATGGCAGTGCATGCCTGTCCCCCTAGCAGCTGACTTAGGGGTGCTCACATGAACCAGACCCTTCCCCTCATAGCTGGCTCAAGGGCTGCACCAGCAGAGGGGGTAGCAGGGAGTGCTGTGATTCTGGAACCCCATTATGGACTTTTACCCAGGGTCCCAGAATCACTAAGACCACCCAGCACCCACGTGGGAATTCAGTTCCTGGTTTTAAGGCCTAATCATTAGCTTGGCTTTCCACATAGCTAAGAGAACAGAGTCTAGAGCTCACTGATCCTTTTATTCTTGCCTTTGCAACAATGATCCCACCCACATATGGCATATTCTGCTCTAACGTCATTCCGTAAGAGCTCACTGTCTGGAATGCTCACCGTTTATTCTGTTCCCCTGGAGGTAGAGATTCTCGAGGCTTGTGCTGACCTTTGGTATCTTCTGAAGTCTGTTGTAAGAGAGATCCAGTTCCAGGAGACTACTGGTATTGAAAGCATTGGAGGCAAGTCCATCATTTGTCAGACTATTGTGGGACATTCGTACATAGTTCAGTCTGGGGGAAGCCTTGAAGTAATCCTCAGGGACACTGTATATGTTGTTCTGCTCCAAATAGAGCTGCTCTAGAGAGCTTGGAAGGCCATCAGGGACTCTCCTCAGTTGGTTGTAGCTCAGGTCCACAACAATCAGAGACTTTAACCCTCTGAGGTTTGGTCCAATTTCATGGATCTGGTTGTGGCTGAGATACAGGGCAGTGAGGTTCTCTAAGCCCTCAAGAGCATTGGAGGGAACCTTGGAGATCTGATTGTAACCCAGGTGAAGCTCTCTCAGGGACCGTGGCAGTGGGGTAGGCATCTTGGTCAGGTTGTTGTGGTCCAGGTACAACCTCTCCAGATTCTTGAGCTTAGCAAAGACTCTCTTGCCCATCTTCTCACTGGTGATTTGGTTGCCATGCAGTGCAATCCATTCCAGACTTGTAGCATTGTCAAAAGCTCCCTCTTGGATAGTCGTGATTTGGTTGTTCTGGAAATATGCATATTTCATCCGGGAAGGCACAAAAGGAAGATACTTGAGATTGCGAGTGTCACAGTACAAAGCAGAAGAGAAGTTGGGAGGGCATTCACACTCATGAGGGCATTCCCTAGAAACAGGGGGTTCAGGGACAGGCTCCCCATCAGGAGACCCAGCTGGGACATAGGAATATGCAGGAACCTCATCTTCATAATATGGTGAATAGCTGTAGGATGAGGACTGGCTGCGTAGGTATGCTTGCAGCCAGAACATGTCCTCGTAGTCTTCATACTGGCTCATGGACACACCACAGAGGCCAGCCACGATGAGAACAGAAGCCCAGAGCATCTTGCCACAAATCTTGGACCAAACTATAAAGAATGCTGAAAAGAGAGATTAAAAAACAACATGGAAAGTGTTAGCTCAGGCATACATGAATAAGAAGTAGAGTCAAGTTTCTGTTTTGTTTGGGGTGGAGGGCATCATAAATACACTGAACAAAATGGATTTCATTGATAACTGAATATGTGTAGTCATGAATTCTACTGTCAGTAGTGAGTTTCCCAAAAGAGTGGTATCAGAAATCACCAAACTGTGCATTTAGAGTGCTGAGAACTGGTTAAATAAAGCAAACAACACCTTCCACTGAAAGCTTTCCACATATCCTTCCATTTGTATCCCAAGAGCAAACACATACACACAATAGTAGCTAGCAAGTGGAAGGAGGGAAATCTGCTCCATTTCAAATGGGTATTACATGAGTGCTGCAGTTTTTCACCAATGATGGTTTGCAGATATGTTAGCTGCTGACACTGCCATGTTGAATGTGAATTACACAAGGATGGGAAACATTATGGCAGACAAGATCTAAACCAGATACTTTTGGCAAACAGCATTTTCCATGGACTGAAAGACAAAATTCTGGTACCTGTGCAAAGGCCAGAGTGAAAGCTGATGCGCCACGGGGCAGGTCACAGCAACCCTGGTAAAGGAGTAGAGGCTGGTGTGCCAAGGTGAAGTCCAGCTTTAAAGAGGGTGGGATCTGGTTCACGAGGGAACAGAGCTGCTGGCAAAGGAGTAGAGCCCAGTTACAAAATGGAAAATAAATATATAGGGATTGAGGATGGAGCCAGATGGAGATTGTAAAACCAGCTTTCCTTCTTCTGTTTCTGAAATAGGAGAGAAGGCCAAAAATAGGCGGGGGAAGTAGCCAGCATTATGGGACAATGGTTACAGTATTGGACTGATGCAAGGGTTCAGATTCCCATTCCAACATGAACCCTATCTCACAGGGTTGTTATGTTGTTGCCATCCCCAGCAACATTTACCATTAGCTATGTTTTAGAAGACCTGGTCTGGATAGCCCAGGCTAGCCTATCTTGTCAGGGTCTACCATGGTTAGTACTTGGATTTTGGATGGGAGACCACCAGGGAAGTTTATGGTTGCTATGCAGAGGCAGGCAATGGCAGGCTACCTCTTGCCTTGAAAACCCTATGGGATCACCATGAGTCTGCTGCACTATGACCGGGAAAAAGGTTTTAGAACTGTTATTCTTGCAGCCACAAGTCTGGCATCCAACAGTGGTAAAAACAGCCTATACGTTTGTTCCTTCACAGGTGACTTAAACAACATTGACTTTTCATGTAAGTAAACATGCATTATTTTTAATGATAAGTGCAGTTGAAGTTGTGCATTCATTTAAGCACACAATGCATTTACTCAAGGATTTGAAGCAAGAACATTTTCAAGATGCCCTGGAAATCTCACTGAACATCATCCAACCCAGGAGCAGAATTAATTCTGTGTGACTGATGATGCAGTCTGATCAGCAAAGACTTAAAGTGCCAGTCAAGATCAGGGCAGCCAGTGAACAGCTCAGAGGTTGTCATACAATAGCATGAAGACTTTTCCAAATAGCAACGATGTTTGCAAAGATCAAAGTTGCTTTGTGAATGATGAGGTACAAACAGGAAAAATTGGGAGTAAGGGGCCAAAGTAAGAAGGAACAAGCTTATTTTTCCTGACTTGAACCATGGTCAGAAAGGATTTGAAGTAGGGACATAGTAGGGGAAACTGAACAGCACTATGACAAAGAAATGGGCTTATCCATAGAAGTCCGAGCTTTAGTTCCTATCTTTGCTACGGAATGAATAGTTTCATCGGGTTGTATTCTGGCCAGATTAGACCTGGCTTGGGTACTTTTTGCTAGCAAACTGATTTTTCTTCCTGCTCAGGCATGACTGGTTCGTTACTGACCTGTTTCAGTGGGGTTGCTTCCCGTGGTGCTCTGGAAATGTTCTAGGAGCTATGGATGAATGTGACATGGTCCCTACCTATGCTGGAATTGCTCACCTGGAAGATTTCAGAATTGGGGCATCCACTATCACTTGCTGCAGCTCTGCCTGCTGGAATTTCATAAGAATAACCAAAATTAAGGCTTCCTGCATATAAGTGAGGATCTTATCACCTGGACCTAAGTAGTGGTAACAGGCCAGGCAGGTTGTGGGTGAAAACAGCGTACATATATGATGATGCTGTTTAACCTTCCACATATAAGATTTAAATCCATTTTGAGCCTCTCCCCTGCTTTTCATGGTGATGTCTGTTCTTTGTAAATATGGAAGCGAAAGAAGCACTTGTCATGTACATGAACATTTTGGTCAATGCAGTGTTTTAATTGAGAGGGCGGTGGCGATACAGTTGCAGGGCTTTATGGATGACACTTCTATATTAGATCTCTCCCAGTCCGGCTTCCACCCGGGACATGGGATGGAGACGGCATTGGTTGCTCTTACGGATGACCTCTGGAGGCATCTTGATCGGGGCAGTT
Organism: Gekko japonicus; assembly: GCF_001447785.1. Lineage (NCBI taxonomy): Eukaryota > Metazoa > Chordata > Lepidosauria > Squamata > Gekkonidae > Gekko > Gekko japonicus. The sequence continues at coordinate 8,369 of NW_015163609.1, forward strand.
CGGTGGTACTGTTGTTGTTGGACCAGTGGCCGCATTTGACATGGTCGACCATCAGTTGCTGACCCACCGCCTCACCGACATGGGGATCCAGCGGCTTGCCTTGCAATGGCTCGCTTCCTTTCTCCAGGGCCAGGGACAAAGGGTGGTGCTAGGGGAACAGCAGTCCAGGAGACACCCCCTTGAGTGCGGAGTGCCTCAAGGGGCAGTGCTTTCCCTGATGTTATTCAGCATCTACATGCGCCCCCTTGCCCAGATTGCCCGGAGGTATGGGCTGGGATGTCACCAGTATGCTGATGACACTCAGTTCTATCTGATGTTGGGTGGCCAGTCGGACTCCAGACCGGAATTTCTGGACCAGGCACTGCAAGCTGTGGCTGATTGGCTTAGACTGAGTTGGCTGAAGCTGAACCTGGTGAAGACAGAGGTCCTGTGCCTGAGTCGGGGCGGTTTGGGGGTAGGGATCCCACTCCCAACCTTTGGTGGGGCACAATTAGTGCCAGCGCCGGAGGTTAGGAGTTTGGGAGTGCTCCTGGATCCCTCCTTAACAATGGAGGCCCAGGTAGCAGCCACTGCTAAGTCAGCTTTTTACCATCTTTTCCTGTTTCAGCAGTTGGTTCCCTTCCTCAACTGCGGTGACCTGGTTACAGTGATCCATGGGATGGTCACCTTGAGACTAGACTACTGTAATGCTCTCTACATGGGGCTGCCGTTGTCGCAAATCCGGAAGCTGCAGCTAGTGCAGAATGCTGCAGCCAGGCTTCTGATGGGCCTTCCTAGATGAGACCACATCCGGCCTGCACTGAAGGCACTGCGCTGGCTGCCAATAGCATACCAAATTTGCTTCAAAGTGCTGGCACTCACCTTTAAAGCCCTATATGGCCAGGGTCCGACATACCTGAGGAACAGCCTTTCCCCATATATACCCTAGAAAGCGCTACGGTCGGGGTCACAACACTGATTGACCCTCCCAGCCCCCAAGGATGCCAGGCTCGCTACCACCAGGGCCAGGGCCTTTTCAGTGGTGGCTCCATACTGGTGGAACGAGCTCATGGAAGAGATCAGGGCCCTGTGGGATCTTCTACTGTTCCGCAGGGCCTGTAAAACGGAGCCCTTCACCAGGCTTTCAATTAGGAGCCGCCCTCACCACTACCAAAAACATCTGTGGTTATGGGCTGGTCCCAGCTTTGAGATCGAGCCATACCATCGTGTGACGCCAGAAGATCACTGAGTCGGAAATTGTCTGCTTGTTACATCATATAGTACGCCATCTTAATTAATGATGGAATGATTATCATTCCTAGCACTTAATGATTACCTGATTGTTTTAAAATGTTTTAAATGTTTTTATGTGGATTTTATGGTACCTTGTACCGACTAATGTAAGCCACCCTGAGCCTGTTCACGGGGAGGGCGGGATACCAATAAAATTAATAAATAATAAATAATAAATACATTTCCATTTCCATTACAAACTGACTGAAGCAAGGGTCTCTTTGAGAGTCTCATGTATGAAAACACTATTAGAACTGAGTTGCTAATTGCACACAAACTAACAATTGTCCACAGGACCTTACAGAATGGACTGCAGACGGGCCTTGTTTTGATACACAATCCTGTGGCCTGGTAGGGAAGCATATTTATGACATTTTTGCTATTAAATCCTGGCACACCAGACAAAGAAGATATAGTCCTCTGGCTCCTCTGAACTGTACCTAGATTGGGGGAAACTGCTGGCTCCCTGGCACAGCTTCTGGAAGAAAAAGAGACGGAAACACTAGTGCCTGGATTCAAGATGGAAAGAGGAAATGTTGCTCTCAAAAATTCAGAGCCCAATCCACTACATCTATTAAGTCCTAACGATTTCGATGAATGTGAACTCAGTGCATAGTTTACTCTCTTCCACCCAAATCTGTCACTTTAAAAGTGTTTAATTTTGGATTCATTGTGTCTCCTTTTGTGCCATGCTAGTGTTCGCCTTGTTCTAGTACCTCGCAAGGTAATTCATTCCCATGGAAAGTGAGAGGAGGCTTGAGTGAGCCTGTTTGCTGCTTATTAAAAACCACAGGTTGTGGCTCAATTGTAGAGTACGTGCTTCGCCCACAAAAGGTCCCAGGTTCAATCCCTACCATCCTTCATGAAAGGATCTCAGGTAGCAGGTCTCTCAGCAGAATTGCTACTGCCAGTCAGCATACAGTAGACAGACTGAGCTGGGTAGACCATTGATCTGACTGTATAAGGCAGCTTTATGTGCTCAAATAGGAATCAAAGTAAATAAATGTTTGCATGCTAGAGAGAGGGAAGAGGACCACCCCACATGCAAACATGGGGAAAAGACAACTGATAAGTAAACAGAATGGCAGGGTATTGCAGGGAAAAGAGAGCCTCTAAAGAAGAATACCAACAGAATGTGAAGGACATGATCCTTGCCTCTTACAGGGAAGGACATGTCTTTGCACACCTCCCGCATCTCCATCCAGACTTCCCTACTCTGCTTGGTTAAGAAATACAAGCTCCTGCATGTGCATGGAGTTGGGAAAGGGGGAACAGGCAGGGTTCCATTGTTCTCTGCGCAGATCTCTCTCTGCACCTGTCTTCAAACCTTATCCAGTTTTTCTAACATAATTGGGGGGAGGGGTTACAAAAGGATTACAATAAGGAATAAACTTTTTACAAAATTGCAGTAGGATTTTCTTGTGTTATGTGTCATTGTGATGTCTCTGGCACTATCCAATAGATGCCTACAAGACTCAAGAAACCACATTCCACATATTATTCACAACTGCTATGGGGGGGGGGGACAAACAACAACAAAACAAACCCAGCATTTTCCCAACTAGAAGCTACTGCTGTTTGAGAGCTGGGGGATTAGAACTATGCTGACAGAAGTGCTACCTTTTATTTAATTCATTTGTGCCTCATCTTTCTTTCCAAAATAGCTTACCTTGTTCTCCTCCCCTCCATTTAATCCTCACAACAACCCTTTGAGGTAGGCTAGTCTGAGAGAGTGTGACTAGCCCAAGGTTACCCACTGAGCTTCCATGGCACAAGTTGGATTTGAACCCAGGTGTCCCAGATACTAGACACTCTTAACCACTGCAGCACCTTGATTCTTTGCCACAAGACATATGAATCTTACCACTGAATAATTAATAGTGTGCATCACACACACACACACACAGAAGTACAAAATGTAGGATGGAAAGAACTTGCTTTTATTTGCATGTTCATTATGTTTATTTGAAGCATTACATTGTGTTTCGATATTGCGCACTTTAGAAGCCTGACACGTGGGCAACTCTTCAAAAATCATTACTCATCTCATTCTAGTGTCACCTGGCTTAACAAAAATAAAGCATTCCTTGCTCTGCTTGTAAAATGGACATCTGCCCACACTACGGAGCTTTGCTTGTTTGTAGAAGAGGTCATGTCTCTCTGTATATAATAGCAGTTGCAGAAAGGATTCTTTTCCTTCACACTGTCCCTGAAAGTATTCTCCTGCTTGGTGTACCTCTTTGCAGTGCTGGATGGATGCAAGATTCATTCTCATTTGCTTTCTAGGTATTGCAGTCTAGTCATATGGGCTTTGAGGGTATAAAAAAGTAACATCTCATAATCTCTAAAGGAACATCCTTTAGTTACTTGTATTCAGATGATCTGGGATTGTGATCCCCCCCCCCACCTACACCTGGGACTATAGAGTGCTGGACACTTAAGGACAGCCTTCCTGTCCTAGTCCTAATCCAGCAATTATCAACTGTTTGTTCTGCCTGTGATTTCATTTGTACTGTTCTTTGTCAATAATGATGCATGTGAGCCAATGACAGTGCAACCAGGTACATAGTGTCCTGGGCATTAAATAGCCAGAGGCTGAAGAAAGGAGACTGCCAAGACTGGGCGTATGTCTCATCTCACCTCTTGCTGCCAAGAATTTCACAAATCACAAAGGAGGACAGCTCATTATTAATGAAGCCATCCTCAGTAACCACAGCAGCTTCACTTGCTTGCCATCCCATGCTATTCTCATGATGACACCCCAGTTTAGAACTATGCCAACCGTAGCAAGGAGCTTCAGATACCTCTTTGGCATGCAGGTGCTGAGGACTGCCAGCACATCCTTTGACAAAATATGTAATTCAGAAATCAACTCACCCCAGGCTTTAAAGACCTTTTCCCCCAGAGCTTCAGTGTCCGCCTGTGTGATCCTCCTGTGTATTAAGAAGCATGTGTGTGTGCAAGTTTCAATTTGCCAAGGCTGGTGCCCGCCCAGCCTCCTGATCAAATATTGAGCTGGAAGGCCATGGGCTCTGCTGGGACTTTTTCTTTTTTGGAGTGACCTCCAAGCAGCAGGCAGTTTGCAGACCAGAGTGAAGAGACCTTAATGCTGCTTGGTGTTATAAATAACTAGAGGATTTTCTCTCTCCTTTTCCCTTACAGAGGGCTTGGCAGTTTCAGCTTCTTTCTGTTTAACAAGTTAGTGGAACCCTGGATGTTGTTTTTAACAGACCATCTCGAGCGCTGCTGTGTTTCTCATCAGGAAGAATGGAATGAAAGACATCAAAAATATGGGGAGGAGGCTGAACTGGGGAGATTTAGGAATGTGTTGCTTAGAAATGAAAGATCTTTTCAGGACTACATGTGAGGAAGGGAAAGTGTGGAGACTTGATGTTTTTGCAGTTGGCAAAGCCAAATTTTGTAGAAAATGCCCATCGCTACAGGTTGCATGTCCCAAGACTTCCCAGTCTCTTACGATCCTTCTCCACTAACTATCCCTGACCCCAAATTCTTCCCTTCTTGGCACCACCCTGCATAATGCTTCCACCATACTGGCCACTACTACTCCAGTCTCTGTTCAGATGTTCACTAGTAAGGTACAGCAAGTTCTTTAGTCATCCTGGAAAATAATTATTCTCTGATATAGGAGGAAGAGCTCACGTAGCTTATAGGCAGCCCCCTAAACTGAAACAGCTCCTCAACAACAAAAGTGGTCCATATAACACACCTGAAAAACCATCCCCTGAATATAGCCCAGGGCAAGCTCTGCGTTTCATTCATTCCAGCAGCTCTAGCCCTTTTCAGTCATTACAATTTTGGCTCTCAGACCACATGTAGGAGAGATCACACTACCTGCTAAGTATGCTTTGTGAATAGGACAACTTATTTTCCAGTTTTGGTATGAGTAACCCTGAACTATCAACAAATCTGAGAAAATTTGTGTTACCTGAAGTTAGAAAATATTCATTTCCATATTCATACCTAATGGTGACCACACATACTAGGAGGATTGCATGTAGCGCAGTCTCCCCTTATTGGCTTATCAGCATCTATATATCTAATAGCGAAGGTGCCCCCTGAGTGTGGATATCTAAATCCGCACATCGGGGGCACCTGGGGGCAGAGAGATTTTCCTGTGCACATGGGGCAATGCCCAGGTGTGCAGAAAAATCTGAAAACTGTAAAAAAAATATAGGGGGATATTTAAATCCCCCCAAAATAATACAGTGCCCCCTGCACATGCGCAGGGAACACTCTTAGAATGGCTTTGCTGCCACCAGAGAAGGGGAGGGGGTGGGGGGAGAGAAGGCTTGGCTGGCTGGTGGCTGCAAGCCGCACATCCCTCACCGCCGCCGCCCGGGGGGGAGGGAGAAAGTTTGGCAGGCCGAGCTCCGGCCTCACCATCGCCACTGCTGAGGGGGGGAGGGGAGGAGAAAGTTCGGTGGACCGGTGAGGCCTCGTCACTGCCACCACCGCTTGGGAGAGGAAGGTTGAAGGATGGGCTCACCTGCTGCCTCTTCTGCAGGCCAGGAGCTGTGGGGAATACTTCCCCCCCCGCGAGTATCGCGGGTCCCGCCTCTTGTCAGTTATATTGTTGAGAACTATTCACATGGACATTTTCCAGCATGCTAACAATGAAGGCCTGCCATTCACACAGGCCACACAGGACAGTGTCTACATGAGAAAATGAAACACACACACACACATACCACACATGAGGAAACATTTCATTTCACTAGGTGGGGAAAGCATCCCCTCATGGTTTTTAAGCAGAGGCTGCATGACGTTTGTCAGGGATGCTTTAGGTTATCCTGCATTGTGCAGAGGGTTGGACTGGATGGTCTGTAGGTTCCTTCCTTTTCATTATATGATACACTCCCCAAAATGTTTGAGAGAATGGAAACAAGAAACTGAGACTAACCAAGTCCATCATCTAATTTGACATTTGTATTGATACTTTCCTGTTTAAATGAAGATAAATTGTCTTCCATGTGGTTTTAATTTATTGTGTTTGACAATGGTGGTGGTGGAGAAAGCCTTACACAAATTGTATTTGGGGTGTCTTTGCTACCCTGAGCCAAATTCCAATGTATCTTGATATAGAAAAAATGTTCTACAAAATAAACTGTTTTTGGTGGCCAACATCAGTCTATTTCACAATTCCCCAGAGCCTGTTGAAACACCAAAACCTTAATAAGCTTTCACACATGAGCTGGAGTTTTTTGGTTTAGATTCCCCTATTCTTTTGCTTGTGTAATAATCCATACCAGTTCAGAGGAATATTAGCAAGTCATCTTTCTGTGCAATTAGGGAGGGGCTGTATCTCCCCTTGAGCACTCTATAGTACTTCTCTCATTCAGTGTTTTCTGGGGAAACTTGTGATATGGTACATTGGGGTGAAATACTGGGCTGAACCACACACTAATCATATGCTCCAGGGCACCTCCTTTGCCCAAACTACAAAAATTGGTTGATTTTTTTCTGAGATTGTTTTATAGCCAAAAGGTCCAACCCACCCACCCCCACAACAAAACCTGTATGCAGTAAGTACTTTGGCAATATTATTTACTAATGGGCAGATGACAATTTCCTAAAAGGAAGAATTTGTAGAACCACTTCACTATGCATTTTGCTAAAGAAGTACAACTGGGGAGGAATTTAACTCCAGTACATAAGTAAACAGGTATTTATGTTGTCTACAATCTATCTAGATAACAGATCAAGTTGCATTCCTTTCTTCAGGATGGATTGCCATTCTTTTTTCTCTGACTGAGTAGCCTTTGGTATATCCTGAAACCTGTTTTGCACTCAGTGCCCTCTGACCCAATTTATCCTGCAAAACATCCTGTATTTCATTTTAAAGTGCTAAAAACTGCAGATTAGGGTCTTTTTCAGTATGCCCTGAAGCATCTTCTCTCTTTTCTGGCTGCTCCATTTAGTAATAAACATCCAGGCTCATAAAGGGTTCTAGGGAATTCAACACCTTGTGCTCACTGTTGGTTGGTCTTAATAAAAAGGTATTACAGTACTGTTGTTTTCAGAGTTTTCCAGTGCCGCTATCTATTATTTGCAATTCAGCAGTTTTTCAAGTCTCATTCCGATAACTTGGTTTCCCAAGATCATGTGTCTATATATACCAACCTTCTTCTTTTTAATTTAATTGGGTTAAATATATTTATATATGGCTTGCTCTCAGAATAGGTACCTTTTTGAGTCTCCTGGTTAAATCCTTTCAGTTATCATTCATACAGGGCAGAAAGCAAACCTATGTCTTTTTCTCCATTACAAAATATAGCGCAGAGAGAATGAAGCTGGAACATCTATGTGGCCTATGTGTTGACAATACCAAGATCTAGAGATTTTTGCTTGTTGCCAGCTTCACTGATCTTCTGACTGGTGGTTTAAACCTACCATTAATGGTTAGTTGACTATTGCACATATGACGGTGGGTTTTTTCTCTCCCCAAAATAAGGAACAGCCCTATATGGGATAGTTTCTTTGTGAAGTGTGTTGATGACTAATGGTATTTTTGTAACATCTGTAGTTTTGCTGTAAGCTAAGCAAGGCTGTATAGGCAGAAATGCAAAAAGTATAAATGAGTCTTGTAGCATCTTCAAGACTAAAGGTTTTATTGCAGTGTAAGCTTTGGTGGGCTAGAACCCACCAAACACATAGGATGTCCTCAACAATAAAGAACGAAGTATAAAAATTAGTGTCCAAAGGCAAGGCAATGCAAGAGGTACAGTCTGTGACATTTTATGCAAGGCCTAATTTTGTGTGTGATATATCTGAAACAAAACAGACCAAGCTTAGGCTCACTAATCAAAGTAATTGCTAGGTTCTTAAGTCTTTGCTAAACTCCTAATAGTGAAATAAAATCGGCAGAAAGACCTCAGGCTGAGACCTTCCAGAACTGCTGCCAGATGAGTTATCATCACTTGAATATCTCTTTTAATAGACACTTAACACATTAACAGATTAGGATTGCCAAATGACCGGGGGGGGGGGGGGTGCGCAGAATGGGACTCCAGGCAACTCAACAACAGCCTCAGGAATCAGCAAGTGAAGCTTTTAGGACATTCCCCGGGATTTGGGGGTGGAGCCTGGAAAGGGTAGGGTTTGGGGATAAGAGAACTCCCAGATTTAGGGATGTCGACTCTGGATTAGGAAATTCCTGGGGATTTGGGAGTGGAGCCTGGAGAGGGACTGCAGCTGGCTATAATGCCACAGAGTCCACCCTCCAAAGCAGTCATTTTCGCCAGTGGAACTGATCTATGTATTCTGGAGATCAATTGTAATTCTGGGAGATCTCCAGGCCCCACATGGAGGTTAGTAACCCTACCATGAGTAGGTGGCCCACTGGCAGCAAAAATGAGATCTATCTCTTTTGCCACATTTCCAAAGGGGAACATTGTTAGTTTCTACTTTCATTCAGGCAGGTAGGTGCATCTGTATTTAGTAGCTTAAAGAATATCAACTGGCCTTGAGAGCCCATTCAAAAAACACCTTTCACTAAGATGCAACATAAAAGCCCTCTTGACAGAATACAATAACACTCTCGTAACCATAGATTAAAGCTTGTATCCCCTTTAGTATCATTCATTTGAATGCACTAGCATCCAAAGTATATACTGACATCTGTAAGATTTTAAAAAAATCTTTATAGTACCAAGGGTCTGAGAGTTGAATTATTGGGCTTCTGATGATAGATTTTCAAAAGGGCTCAGATCTCCTAATGAGAGCTGGCAGGCTCAGAGCAAAACCCAGATCTTTTTAGAGAATCATACTTTCATGAGTGTTACTAGAACAGCTGAGGACAAGACTTCTGAACTGTATGCTATTCATAGTCCTTCTGTGGACAGCTTGAGTGATCTCTGTCCTTTGTGTTAAACATTCCTTATCTGTGTTGCTGATTTTTAGACCTGTGCTGTCAAGGTGTGAGGCCAGCTTCCCTATGAAGGCACAAGCTTCTCCTTCAACTGCCCCTCCCACATCTCAGTCCAGTTTTGCTTTACCTTTGCTTATCAAAGAGGTGCATAGCTCTTCCAAGCGAGGCCTGTCCTTGAACCAATGGTGCATGTTTTCTTCTCTCAGTAATGACTAAAAATGCTGGTAGTTTCCCCCACCCCAGCCTTTTTGCTTGCCTTGTTGGAAGGTAATTCTTCTCCACTCCCAGTTCACCGATGCACAAGCTATTTTTGAGCACAATAAGAAGATCAAATGGAGCTGGGGGAAATGTGAACCAAATTGTACAAGTTCATGCACATAGTACAAATCATTATGGGAGGTAAGGCAGCATGGTATAGCCTGAGCTCATCCGATCTTGGAAGCTAAGCGGGTCAATACTTGGGTGGGAGACCACCAAGGAACATTCTGCAGAGGAAGGCAAACCACCTCTGCTTCTCACTTGCCTTGAAAGCTTGCTGGAGTCACCATAAATCAATTGCGACTTGACTGCACTCACGTACATAGTAGAAATTATTGGCTCTCATTATGCATCTTCTAAGAGCCAACTAGATGTTACATGTGATATGAGTAGGGACATGGATGCCTGACCCATCTCACTGTCAAATGGAAGAATTGCAGAACTCACCTTGAAAGTGTTCTGCTGCTTCATTTTGGCACCAGAGAACTGCAAAGGGGGAGGAGGCGAAGGGCACATGAAGCCAGAGAAAGGGACAAACAGTCCCCTCCACAACCATTTCCGCTGGTGAAAATAGTACAGTAGGGAAACTAGAAGCCTCTCCTCCCCCTTGTACTGCTCAGAGCTGAATGGAGCAACAGAGTGCTTTTCAGATAAGCTCCCTAGTTCTTCCATGTGACAACAAGTTGGGTCTGCCATCCATGTCCCAACTCATATCACATGTAACATCTAGTTTGGCTCTGGGTCCTTTAACATTCCTACAGTGTCAAGTCCCCACTTCAGATGGCTGAAATGAGAAAAGCTTGCCCATAGTTCACTAGTAGGAAGCTGTCCTGCCAAAAGAGCAAGTTGTTATCTTTGTCAGCCATTAGATGGCAAACGTCAACAGGTTCCATATACCTGTCCATTTGATGTGCGGTGGTGTGCAAAACTGCAGTTTGTGCTCATGGAGAACTAGCAACACAGCACTTGGACACTAACAGCCAATTTAGCAAAAATAGCACCAGCTGCTAGACTGTCAGACTACCCCAGATGTAAACTGCACCTGTACAGATAGGCAAGAATAGCAGCTTGCAACACTGGGCGATTCTGCATTGGCTTTTCCCTCCACTGTTATACCAAACCCACATTGGAACAGAAATTATCCTCTGCAATGTATGCTGCTGTCAATTTCTTTGATTACTGGATTTTATGGTACCCTCCACATGCATGCTGCTTTCACTTTCTTTGATCATCAGGTTTTATGGTACCTTCTTCTGCATAGATTTATGGCATTCAGGGGTGACTTTGCAGTCAGTGCAGCGTTGCCCTGGGGTATTTGAATGTGGTTTTGAGCTGCACCTTTTCTGTTCCAACGTGTGTTTGGTAAAACAGCAGAGGGAAAAGCCATTCTCAGCTCTTTCCCATAGGTGGTAGCAGCCACACACATCATTCCCTGCTCCTCCCATAGATGGCACCCACAGCCTAGTGGATTCTTAGCTCTCTGATTCCACAGCAGGAAGAAAGTGTGCCATTCAACCAGCCACACATACAGAGCCCCATGTTAATAATTCTTTCCACCCAACATTTCTTCCACAGTTCTGAGTCCACCAAATGCCCTGCACCTTTCAGCCATTTCAATGGTCTTCATTTTCTATCTCTTATAACTACTGGCACTTTTTTGCAGCTGCCAAAATAGAAGGGGATCATCACTAACCACCATCAAAAAATCACGATGCAGATGGAAAGGTGGAATTATGCAGTGGAGGCAAACCACCCTGAGCCTGCTCTGCAGGGAGGGTGGGGTACAAATCTGACAAAAAATAAATAAATAAACAAACAGGAAGCTGCAGGAAGTAGACATGAAACAGATTGCGAGCCCCAACTCCCGCCGAGCTCATGCATGCTGGCGGGAGGGGGCTGATTTGCCTCCTCGTGAGGCATGAAGAATAAGGGCACTGGTGCTGCGTGAAGCACTGTGCCAGGCAGGGGGTGGAGCCAGCCTATTTAGGCTTGGCTCCCGCCCTCTGCCTCAGCAGTCGTCTTGCGTGCTCGGCCCACCCTCACACCCTATTTTAGTGCAGGTTCGACGGGTTGCCTTTTTATGGGATCAGGTAGGAATTTTTTGCCTCCATTCCGTTTGGCCTATGGATGGGGGTGTTTTTGTCTACCTTGCACTGATGATAGTGGTGTTGGTAAATTGGCTTTGGGGGGCATGTGGTTAAATAGGATGGTCACTTTAAGGTTGGCGGGGTAGCGCGATCAGGATGGAAATGGTGAGCACCTAGGCATTGTTATAAAGGAACTAAAGGGTCCTCCAGAAACAGCTTTTGGGCCTTTGCGGCTCAAGGCCAGGAAGGGATGATCTTCCTTGGAACAATCTGGCCCGGCCTACCTTAGCGGGCCTTTGCGGCTTCTGGGGTGTTGGGCCAGGGGTTCTCTTGAACATGCCATGCTGCTTGGTCAAACGCTACCTTCGGTGGCTTGAGATCGGGGCAGGTGCATTGCCCAGAAGGAAATGAAGGTGGTAAGGAGTTTGACACTTGTCATATTGCTCAGTACATTTCTGGCACCCCTTCGCCAGTTGTTGTTATTAATTAATTAATAAAGTAGTCCTTGTTAAATCCATATTGGTGTGCGTCTCTTTATTCCGACTGAGGGGGCAAATACTTTCCAAAAGAGCTCTGTTAGCCATTAGACAGTAAAGCCCAAGATGGTTACATTTACCTGTCGTCTTGATTTGTGTTGGTGTGCAAAACGGATCATTTGTGCTCATGGAAATTTAAATGACCCCCACACCATGAGGAGGGAACTAAACAGCTGAAGAGAGTTCCATGTCCATGTCATTCAGCTGCTAAATTTCCCCAAGTCTGTTTTGTCTTATTTAGAGAATCTTATAATGTCAAGGTTGAGAATTCCTGCTCCAAACTAATGGAGTGGTGTTATTGTTTATCTACACGAAGGGCTGCATTGGTCAAAGCCTCTCCCAAATTCCATTCCCAGACAGCTTGCCTCAAGATAAGCTGCAGATTTCACAGTCCAAGGCCACTGCTTTCCACCAGTGTAGGTTGTATGTGATATTTTTAAAGCTTCAAGACAAAACTGTTGGTTTTTAAAAAATTCTCTTCACTTCTGAAAATAGATCGGTCCAAATGCCAGTAAACCCTAGTGATAACAGCTCCGTTTGCTCTGCGGTTTTCTTCAGAGTCTAACCACCCAAATCTCTTTGAAATTCTGTGTGAATTAGGAACTTTTGAACTTTCCAGCCAGAATAAAAGTAATATATAAGCACTGGGTCTCTATTCCCTCATTCAGTGCTTTTCAAATGATGTTCTGGAGAATTCGATGGTTCTTTGGGAGCTTTTGCAGAGTTCCCCGTTGAAACAGTCAGGAATAATAAATAACCTCTGAAAGAAAGATGATGTGATTACTAATCCACCTCTGCAATCTGCCGCTACATTGCAGTGTGAAGTGTGTTCTAGCTTGCATTCTTAGTTTATGTGGAACAGTGTGAGTCACAACAGGTCCAGCCTGTAACGTTCCATGAACTGAGCATGTACCCTCTAGAACATGCTCCCATATTTTCTGCACAGCACCTACAGGAACTCCTTGACAGATCTGCACCAGTTCCCTGGTAGGTGAGTGAAGGTGGAAAGGTGGAAATTTCTGCTGTGGCTAATCACAGAGAACTATGTTTATTGTAATACTATAATATACTAGATATGCACGGAGTGGATGTTAAGAAACTACTTCTTTAAGCAACTAGAAAGTGACTTTCCAATCAGTCAGAGAAAGTGGCTTGGGAATGGGAGGTTCTTTATATATAGTGTTGCCACCCAAGCCAAATCAAGAAATATCAAAATAAGATGTAACTAAATGGTAAGAGGTTCTTTGATGTTGCATTCTCTGTCCTTGCTCCCAGTTGGGCAATGCAGTGAGGAAGTGACTTGGAAGAAAGGCAGGTCATTTTTATCCTGTAACATGCCAACATGGAGAGAACTAAGTCAGTTGTGCATCAGAGCTGGTCACTCGGTATTTCTGAAATGTTGTGGTTAGGAAGCGCTCTCAATCCCTAACATTTAGAAACAAGCGTGTGTGTGCCTCAGCTCTTTACATTATACTTGGATCCTACATTTAGGATGTTTTCCATATCCATAAAGAGTGATGATTTTCCAGAACCGTAGTGCCCTAGACTTCCTATGGCCTAAAACATCAAAGAAAATAATGAATTAAGATGACCATGAATCCCTCAAGCCCAAGCAACACACAGTGGTGTCAGACCCATCTCTTCATTTGTGAACCATCTTATGACTTTGCCCTGCAGTCCATCCCTGAAGTCCTTTCTTTCAGCTGATCTCTGATACCTGAAATTGGAGTCTAGCTGGGTGAAAAATGTCTGAAGGACTGCAGACAGAAAGGTGGGAAGAAAGGGAGAATTTGGCACACACATACAACCACGTGCTGTTTTACAGTGTCATCCTAAGCAGAGTTATACCCTCCTAAGTCCATTGAGTGCTTAGGATGGGACTGTCAGCGTGTTTTAAATTGCAACATACCTACTGCTTGAGACCAGGCATACTGGGAACTCTGATACACAATAGCTTGAGTTTCCTTGTTTAGATGTGAGATGAGCTGCTGATCAGATCACCTCAATCAATGTCCCCTGGCAAAGTTCACCTCAAGCACAGCGACCACGGTGAGCAGCTTTGCACCTGTATTGTAGTGGCTTGTACTGTAGGGCTAGGTCACTGCCACTTGCAGAAGCTTTTGGCAGAACAAAATAGTTTCAGTTGCTGGGGAAGAAGTACATATATTTCAGGGTCATGGTTTGGTCATTAAATGAATCACCTTATATTGCCACAGCCAGATGCATTTTTTAAATGGCCAGCTTTGGATAGATCACATTATTTACTTTTTGTGCTTTTGTAGACAATGTGTCTATTCGAGAAGTGACCACAAAAACTGATCCCAACATTAGTTGGGTTCATGGGCAGATGCTAAAGATGCACAGAAACCTAGGTGGTCAGAGACAGAGGTAGTATGCTACCTCATATCCTCACAAAGTCTTCTCCTACTGGAACACTCTATCGCAGCCATTTGTCTGGCTATCATCTGGGCTCACTCTGGAATGTTTTGCCAGAAGTAAGGAGAGCCCAGTGTTGCAGGTAGTATAATGCTATTCTTTTCAGTCAGGCCTTTGCTGAGCACCAGGCTGGGTGGAAGATTATTTTTATGGTAGACATGGGAGCTGCTGTTGATACTTTAAATATGTGAAACGTTTGATTTTAACATCTTGTAGCTAGCTTTGGCTGGCTTTGTAAGCTGCCTTGAGCCACTGTTTACAGCAAGAAAAGCAGGCTAAAATGTTTTAAATAAATAAATAGCATGTGAAACAGTCCCTAAGGGTAGCCAACCTCCAGGTGGGGCCTGGCAATCTCATGGTATCTTCAGATGACAGAGATCAGCTCCCCGGAGAAAATGGCTGCTTTGGACGGTGGACTCTACGGCATTATGCCCCATGAGGCCTCTCTCCAGGCTTGACTCCCAAATCTGTAGTAATTTCAAAACCCAAAGCTGGCAACTCAGAGTCTCTTGAAACGGTTCCCCAAAGTGTGTGTCCATCGCAAGCTACTTTTATTCAGTGGTTCGTCATGAAGATTGACTTGTTATTTGTTTGTTTGTTATGTGGAAAATAAACAAAGTGTTTTGTAAAATAAAAAAAAGATTACAGAACTGGAGGTGGGAGTTTTCAGTGCTGTGAAGAAATCCCCTGATCTTTATGGTGAACTTGCCAGATGGTGGTAGCTGTCATGAACAGCAACCTCCACTTGGCACAGCTGTTATCCTGTGTGCTGACCCTAATTTCAATTGCCTTTGTGGATGCCAAAGTGCAAAAATCTCTTTCTCCAACCTACATAATTGTTTCTATAACAGAACTGTTTGACCACGATATTCAACCTCAACTCTTTTCCCTTGACTTCTGTACCAACCTCTGGCTTCTTACTCGGAGCTCAGTCACTAGATCCCTGCCCTAGTTTTCTTATTTACTGAAGTTATAGCCAACTAAGTTACAGGAAACTGAGTCTGAAGCAAATGAATTGCAGCACTGGCAAATCCTTCAGCGTTTGGATGCAATCCAAAAGGGATGAGATTTGGCCAAGGCATCAGTGGCCTGCTCATTATCTGCTCCATGCCACCCAGATCCTAGGTTAACCTAATTCTCACATCAGCATTTGTGTGTTTGTGTGTGTGGGGGGGAAGGTAGTATTATCCAGCATGTGAAAGAGAGGAGTTACCAGGTCTTGCCATGTCAGTTTCTCTTTACTTTGAAATCCATTGACGAAGTAGAAGATGAAGTAGCCGTGGATCCTTCTATAGACTGGCCCCCAGATTCTCCTGCTTATTCAGTACCACTAGTATGTGGTACTCCTGACGTCATTCTCACTATAGTGGTTGGAAGAGAATGTAAGCAAAAGAAAGTACTAGATGAGAAAAACAACTTAGGTGGAAGAAGCTGTGTCTCCCTTTTCTCCAACTTGAAGAAGGTAGGTGGGATTTAATGGTAGAGAGTACATTTCCAAGTTGCACCCTGACAACTCTGGGAAGAGAAAAGTGTATTTCTTAAGACCCGTTTTATTGGAAACAGGGCTTTATGTTTTACAAGCCCCGGTCACACGGGAGGAGTGGTTGGAAGAGAATGTAAGCAAAAGACAAGTACTAGATGAGAAAAACAACTTAGGAGGAAGAAGCTGTGTCTCCCTTTTCTCCCACTTGAAGGAGGTAGGTGGGATTTAATGGAAGAGAGTACATTTCCAAGTTGCACCCTGACAACTCTGGGAAGAGAAAGTGTACTTCTTAAGACCCATTTTATTGGAAACAGGGCTTTATGTTTTACAAGCCCCGGTCACATGGGAGGATTTGCCCCACAAGAGGGATGGATTGGCTGCACATCAAGCGGGTGCGATCACACTGCAGCATCTGGGAAGCGTCACGCACCCGTCCCCGATCTGGCCCGAAAACGTGCATTTAAAAGGTACTACCTTTTGAGCACTACCTTCCGGATGATGCACAGCAACTCCAGGCATTTGGTCGGGGAAGCGCTGGTAGCCTGTTGCAGCCAGCGCTGTCCCCCGTCCCCTGCATGCGCACAACCGCGCTACTGCCGGTTTGCTGCACAACGTGTGATCGGCTGCCGGAGCACGGAGCCACGGGGGCACGTCGGATCATGCTCCCACGGTTCTTTTTGCTCCGGCTCTAATTTGCCTCCCTTTGGCAGCAGATCATCCCGTTAGTGTGACCGGGACCAAAGTTGTTCTTCACAAGTACTTTTAGTCAAAAGTCAGCTTCCAGTTCTCCACTGGGAACTCCATTCTAAAACAAACAGGACCCCATTCAGATAAGAGCTGTGGTATCTGCTTTACATCCTAGTAGGGAGGAGTCTTTCCCCCTTACCAGGGCTTAAGAGCTTCTGGAAGCTGGTTTTCAATTGGAAAAATGATCCAAGAGAAAGAGGTACCTCCCTTGCCTAGTGCCATCACCCTGAGTCACGCTGGACCAAATCATGTACTTGGAGCTTCAGTCACTCAACTTTAGCATCACATGTATTTGTCCCTTGCAGATGCTCACTATGGCAAAGCTGGGGAACTGAGGAGAAATACAAGCATCTAAGAGCCATTATGAAAGCTTCCTCATAGGGCCTCCAAATGACCTAAAGTAGTTTTAATCTATGCTGGAATTTCACGACCAGTATGTGTGCAGTTATATATGTCCTCATAATAACCTCTACTACCAAAGTTCATGGTTATGACAAAGGCAGCAAAAGACATCCATAACCAGACAAACTTGGGGTTCTTGCAACCTCTACTACCAAAGTTCATGGTTATGATAAAGGCAGCAAAAGACATCCATAACAAGAGAAACTTTGGGTTTCTGCACACTGGATTTTTACTGTGTGAACTGGCAAAATCCAGTTGGAAAGTGCATTGAAAGTGGATTGAAAGTGGATCATTTAGTGTGTGTGACCACAGGTCTAGTTTGATTTTATATTTAAAGGGGGGGGGGAGCCCTGATAAGTCATGAGCTTGATTGTTGAATTTGGAATGCTGAGAACGGTGTGAGTCTGTCAAATGATAATTAAGAAATGGGCCTTCTCAAGCCTAAGAATTTATAGTATCCCGGAGAGGGAATTTTCTTTTCTTTTCTTTTTTTTGGGGGGGGAATCCCAACCATTTATTTTCCCCAGTTTCTTCATGCTTGGTTTGTGTTGGAGGTAATTAACACAGCAACGGTGCACAACCTGATTAACGAGTCAATAAAGGTTTATTTAGGAATGTATATACTTGATAGGAAAGAGGAGAGAGAGAGAGGTTCCTAACTACATCTCTAGCTGAGAGAGAGGGTAAGACTGAGTGTGGCGCTTTCAAGAAGAAGGGGGAAATTTCCCTAAAAGTAGCAATCTGGAGACAGACAAGGAATGACACTTAAACAGGAGAGAAGGTGCTGCTGACCTCACTATCCTATCTAATTGTCTTCTTGCTGCCCCCTGCAGGATCTTCTTCTTTGTACCCCAAACATTGCCTTTTCCAACAGTTTGTTTCCTCTAATAACAAATACCATGCTTTGGTTCCTATTAGTAGACAGGGAAACAGAAATACCCTTATAGACATGGAATGCTGAGGGCAGCTGAGTGTCAGGTTAAGGAGGGGAAGCAGAGAAAGTAGGAATTTGTATTGCTCATGTCCCTAGGAGAATATAGTACCCTGTCTTTGGTAGATCTGAGTCAGATGGGAGGGGGGAGTTTCCCAATCATTTATCATAATTTCTGCATGAGATGCCTGTTTACTTGAGTATGATAATATAAACGGAGAACTGTAAACTTGCCTAGACAGACAGATTGGATGAATCCAAAGACTGGCTGGAATAAACAGAGCTTCAGATGTGGAGGATTTCCGCAGGAAGAAAAACAAAGGCTAATTGACTTCAAATTCAGAAGACGGTTCTCTGTAGGATTATGGCTAACAGGCCTCATGTGTCCTGGCTGACTTGTCCAAATGTTTTCATCCGTGGAGGCACCTTCATGCCAGTTCTGCCGCTCTCCAGCGTCTTTGAAATACAGAAAATATTCTTGTATTGATGCTGGCAGAAAGTGCCCTTTTTCCAAACATATTGGAGCGTCTCTCTCTTTCACTGGCTCACTGAAAAAATGGTAGCATGCAGGTTATGTGTATGTGTCGGGGGAGCAAATGCTCTTCTACAGGCAGCTAAGAGGCTGCCTGAGTGAATGTGCAGACACACAAAGAATGCAACCAACATAAACTCATATATAAAGATGTAACATTAATCCCATGCACATTTACCAGGTAGTAAGATCCAGTGAATTCAGTGGGTCCTCGTTCCAAGGATATGTGCATGGCATGCCTATAAAATATGAGCACAGACACAGTTTTTGCAATACACAGCTCTGACATGTGGCTTGATAGGACAGAGTCACAGCAGGGCTATGAATCCATGACTGGAAGAGCAGGCAGGAATAAATGAGAGACCCCAAGACTGAACTAATAGGATTGAATTAGAGATGACAGTGACTAAACCACTGGAGAGAGAAGGAAAAGTAGCCGTGAAGTAAAGAAAGAAGTTGGAACATCATGTACCAGGTGATGCGGGTGCTGCAATGCTATGCACACATGAGAAGCTGCATAGTGTAAAAGAGACGCTGACTTTATTTCAGTAAACTGTTTGCAGCCAGTAGTTATTTTGGCCACCTCAGTAAATGCAAAGGTCAGGACAACTGGTTTCCTTTTGGATTCTGTTCATCTATGTCCTCACTTTCCCTGACAACAGGGTTTTTTTGTCAACCCAAACAACTTTCTTGAATTCAAATTTACTTCAGGACAGCGGCAGAGGCTCTGAGACAACGTGGGAACAAAAGTCAGTTCTACCATCATGCCTGGAAATTCTGACTCAAAGAAGGAAAGTGTTCCCTTCTTTCAACAAAATCCTCTTGTGCTTTACCAGGAATATTTTACTGTATTTGTTGTTGAGATCTTCAAAGTCCTCAGGCTTTGGTAGATGACAATTTGAACAAAATGCACTAAGACCCACACATTTGGGGCCTGGAGTTTTCTAGAGCAAGAAAAGAGAAGAAAG
The DNA here is from genome assembly GCF_001447785.1 of Gekko japonicus. Taxonomy (NCBI): domain Eukaryota; kingdom Metazoa; phylum Chordata; class Lepidosauria; order Squamata; family Gekkonidae; genus Gekko; species Gekko japonicus. Next base: position 27,909 of record NW_015163609.1, read on the forward strand.
CAATTATACACACTTGTAGTCACACTTACTACTTTGTCATTGCCATGGGGTGCTCAAAATCTGTTCACAGGTTATGCTGCAGGCTTGTTTAGTCAAAACATTTGTAGTCCACTTTTTTCTCCAGAGGGACCAAAAGTGGTTCACAATCTAGAAATAAAAATAGTAATTTGAATAAAGCCTTCACATGATAAAAGTAAGGAAAAGGGACTAGGGATGGGCACGAACCAGCTGATGAAGTTCTGTGAAACAGAGTTAATGAACTGAAGAACTGGGAGGAACTATCACAAATTTTGGCGCAATTCATGGTGGCTCAGGATGGCTCACAAAGAGCAGAAAGCAGGGGCTTACTGCTGCTTTCTGTTTTTCAGGAGAAACAGCTGAGTGGCTGGGAGCTCCCTATAGCTCAGCTGTTTGGTTTAAATGCCTGCTTTAACAACACTCAAGCAGCCACTATGGCTGTTCGAGACCCACCGCGGTCGAGGTGAGCTCTCAACCCTAGTCCTAGCTCCCGCCAACCCAGTGGTTCGAAAGCAGACGTAAAATCTTAATGCGAGTAGATAAATGGGTACCCATCCTTAGAAGGGTGGGGGCACCCTCCTCCTCTGATGAGGCGTGTGGATGGCAATGGCGGCAACGGTGTTGGCGGCAATGGCGGATTATCGGTGGTGGAAGCAACGTGGCGTGGCGATGCGGCGGCGGCAGCAAGCGGCAGCAGAGGAGTGATCCCCGGTGGCCAGCAGTGGGAACAACAACCGGCTGTTGTACAGCGAAGCATGCAGTGACGTCATCCACAGGCGCGGCGGAGCCGAAAAGGACGCAGCCGGGGTCAGGAAAGGACGTAGACTGCGTGCCGGACCAAGCGCCAGAAGAAACAGCAAGTCAGCAAGACTACCGGGAATGAAGCCAGTCGAAGGACATCAGCCTCCACCAGGGTGCCGGTAGGCTTTCCCCCCCTAGAAATAATGTGGCCTAAGTTAGGATATTCAATGTGATTAGCACACCCTCAATGTAAACCGCCCAGAGACCCCTAAGGGGGTTAGGGCGGTATATCAAGTCGAATAAATAAATAAATAAAAATAAATAAACCCTGCTTTTAGCTCCCCATGACTTTTTGTGGGGAGCAAAAGCAGGGCCATTTATGCTTCCCATGAAAAGCTGCAGGGAGCAGAAAGAAGGGGTTAAATGGAAGGGGTGAAGTGCCAGCCCCACCTTTCTGCTGGCCACAGCTTGTGGCAGCCAGGAGAAAGGGAGAAGGGAAGCCTCATCTCAGGGGATCCTCCCCCTTTCTCCTGGCCACGCAGCTGGAATAAGGGAAGCCTCTTCCCCAGTGATCCCCCTTCTTTCTCCTGGTTGCTTGGCCAGGAGAAAGGAAGCCTCTTCCCTGGCCATCTCCCCTTTCTCCTGACTGCATGGCCAGCAAAAAGGGAGAAGGGAAGCCTCTTTCCTGGCAATCCACCTCCCCTTCTCCTGCCTGCTCGGCCAGGAGAAAGGAAGAAGGTAGCTTCTTCCCTGGAGATCTCTTCTCCCTTTCTCCTGGCCATACAGCCAGGCTGCAATTCCTTCTCTCTTTCTCCTGGCTGCACAGCCAGGAGAAAGGAAGAAGGGAAGCCTTTCCCCTGGCAATCCCCCCTTTCACCTGGCCGCATCTCACCATGGTTGGGAGAAAGGGGAAGGAAAGCCTCTTCCTTGGTGATCTCCTCCCTTCTCTTGGCTGTGGCTCACCACCACAGCAGCTGTTTTTTTGGGCTCTCTTGTGCAGAAGCTCGGCTGTTTTTCAGGCTTTCTGCAAAGCCTGTTTAAAGGGACTGTGGTCCCTTTCAATGGGGTTTGCAGGGCCACGAACTGCACTAACTGGTTTGGTTCATAAATTGAGCTGGGGCCTCCCAACTCAATTCAGTTCAGGGTTTGGTCCATGGGCAGCCATGGACCCTGAACCAAACCACCTTTTTCCAGTCCGTGCCAGTCTCTAAGAGGGATTGATTACTACTAGTACTAATCACTCTCAGACCACTGCATAATGTAGGGGCTACTACATTAAAAGCCAAGTCCAGGCAATGGTAGTTGTCACTGCTGCAGAAGGGGATGGAGAGAACTAACTTCTGGGATGATGGTAGTTACCTCATGGCTTCATGCAGAGAGAGATGGTTTGTATGTGGCCCTAAGACAGGAAGGAATTTAAACGTAAGCACCAGCCTTTGACTGAATCTGGGGGGAAAAAACATGCATCCATTGCAGTGATTTCAAGATGGGAGTAATATATACAAAGCAAAGTAGCTAGCTGCATACAGTAATTGAGATGTTGCATTTTGGACCAATTTAGATTCCAGGTTGCCTTCAAGGGTAGCACCACATAGAGTAGGTTATAGTAATCTAGTCTCAAGGCTGCAGTGTTGCATATTGGCATAGTTAGGTCCACTGAGTCTAGCAAGGAAGATAACTTGTGTTCTAACTGAAGTTGAAAATAAAAACACTTGGCCTCAGTGGTAGAAGATCTGCTTGAAGTTGGCACTGAGAAGGTCCCAGGTTCAACCCATGGCTTCTCCAGTTAAAAGGAACAGATAGTAGGTGATGTGAAAGACCTCAGCCTGAGACCATGGAGAACCACTGCCAGTCTGAGTAGACAATACTGACCTTGATAGACAGGAGGCCTGATTCGGTATAAAACAACTTCATGTGTTCATGTGCTATTTCTCTATAAACAACTACCCATCTCATGTAGCTTCCTCTTTTTTCTTTTGATTTGCTTGCCCTTAACCTTAGGACAATGATGCACACTAAAAGGGCAAAAGCAAGCAATCCCGAAATGAGTTCATTATAAAAGCAAACAACTAGAATTTACAATCCCTGCAAAGGTTCTGACTGAACTGTGAACTTTCTTTGGGGAAGGGAACAATATCCAAGGCTTCCATTAAATGTGCATCCAGCCACCAGCTCTTCTAGTGCTGGGAAACTCACTGGTGCTAACTCTGAGCTGTCCCATCATAATTATACCTCTGCTCATGAGCGATGGAGCCTAGGGTAATTAGCCCTGTCTCCTCACAGGTTGATTAGATGCTGGGAAACGAGGGCCTCTGTAATGACAGTGCTGAGATCACATAGGATGAAGCTGCTTTGAGCTACTGAGACCATATATGGTTGGGCTGACAATTTTTTAAATGGCTAACAAAAGAGAACCTCCACAGCTCTTCTGTTTCCCCCCTTCTTTTCTGGTGTTCCATGGGAAAATTCAAGTCTCTCGATCTGTTGAAGATGCTAAATTGCAGGTGATGGTAGCAGGGAGCTAGAACAGGTATACCCAAGTAGCTAACGGTTGTGTAGTGGTGAGAGTGTCAGAACAGAACCTGGAAGACCCAGGTTCAAAGCCCTATTCTGCCATGGAAGCTCACAGGCTGACCTTGGGCCTTTCACTGTCTCTAAACCTAATTTACCTCACAGGGCTGTTGTGAGACTAAAACGGAGCATGGGAGAATAATGTTGTAAGCTGCTTTGGGCCCTCCCATTGGGGAGAAAGCAGGGCATAAATATCTAAATACTGGTGCCTGATGGGAAAGCCTAGACTTGAAATTCACAGCATGCCTGATTACAGAAACAAAAGTTGTATAATACCTTTTTACCAACCAAAATATTATAAAACAGTGTGAATCCTTTCAAGTTCCCTGCAACCCTTCATAAGGCTGGGTGTTTGGTACCAAGAAAGGGCTAGCGATAAGAACAAGTGTTTTCAACACATGGTTTGCCAAACCCAGACTCTGCAATTGTAGTCCTAACATAGAAAATGACGAACACAATTGGATTACTTTAGATGGTGCTGGGCCCAAAATAAGTCTTCAAGCAGCACTGAGTGGCTGGGACAAAGGAGAGGAGAAAAGATTACATTCTCACTTTGTCAATATGAAATGAATTAGAAAAGGCAGCAGTTAATCAAATGTCTCTCCAGCATTATCTGTTGCCTTTCATATTCTAATCTAAACTAATCCACTTCAGTCTGCAGCACATCCTGTTTTCCATTTTAAGACTACAATTGCAGACTTCAGGTTTTGCCACTCTTTCTGTTATCTCCCGCCCCCTTTTCTATAGAACATTTAGCCTTATGGAGAATTCTTGATAATTCAAAAGTTTGCACATTGTTTTCCAATATTTTGGTTGGCCCCAGTAAAAGGTGTTGTGACTACTTGCAGCTTTGGTAATGGCAAGGTTTACAGAGCCATGCTGCACTGGGGCTGGGGAATTATTTGATGGATCTCCTACAATGCCCAGATATGCAGATGATACCACTCTAATGGCAGAAAGTGAAGAGGACCTAAAGAGCCTCTTGTTAAGGATGAAAGAGGAGAGTGCAAAAGTTGGCTTGAAACTCAACATCAAAAAAACTAAGATCATGGCATCTGGCCCCATCACTTCTTGGCAAATAGAAGGGGAAGTCATGGAAGCAGTGATAGACTTCATGTTCCTGGGATCCAAGATCATTGTGGACAGTGACTGCAGCCATGAAATTAAAAGATGCCTGCTCCTTGGGAGGAAAGCGATGGCAAACCTTGACAGCATAATAAAAAGTAGAGACATCACCCTGCCAACAAAAGTCCGTGTGGTCAAAGTGATGGTATTCCCACTAGTAATGTATGGCTGTGAGAGTTGGACCATAAGGAAGGTCGAGCACCGAAGAATAGATTCTTTTGAATTATGGTGCTGGATAAGACTCTTGAGAGTCCCTTGGACTGCAAGGAGATTGAATCTGACACTCCCTTCAGGCTGTTCATGGAGGTTCCCAACATTTCAGGGAGTATTTTTGGACAGCAGTGGGAGTGAGAAGGTGAGGAAGTCACACTCTACTGAGGGAAAACCTTTCCACGATGGAAATCCTCCAGTGGATCCAAGTCAATAAATGACTGGGACTGATGGGTTTTTGTTTTTTTTAAATAACATTTTTTATTTTGTAAAACATCAGTGAACATACAAACATTTAACACTTAAATATGGGACTACTGCTATATCTAATTTGGCCCACAAAGCAGGGCTATTTCCTCTAGGCAGCAGAGCAGGAGGGGACTCTGGGATATCCCACAGTGCTTCACAAAACATACTTATTGGGAATACATTCCTGATAATGCGTAAGCAAGTAATAAAAAAGAAAAGTATGACATCTTTGAATAGTTTCTACAGGAGTATATCAGGGCTGAACTACACAATAAGGTTTTAAATGAGTTGTGACTGGGTTCCCCATACATAGAACATTCCACAAGCAGCTCCAAATTTATGCAAATTTCTCCCCATTGGGGCTGTTTTGGCTCAGGAAAATATCACAGTAGAAAGTCAAGAGCCCCTCCTCCCCCAGCACCAGCTACGCTCTGCAACATCCAAGTGAGGGAGGCCCGGAGATCTCCCAGAATCACATCTGATTTACAGCCTATAAAGATGAGATCCCTTGGAGAAAATGAAAGCTTCAGAGGGGTGGACTGTATGGCATCACATCTCTGCTAAGCTCCTTCTCTTCCCCTCCCTCTTTCTCCCCCAGGTTACAGCCCCAAATCTCCAGGAATTTTCCAACTCAGAGTTGGCAATCCTGTGTGGTCCCAAGATGAATCAGGCCTCTGTGCTTTGTAAAAGATGCTTCCTGTAGCTGCTGTGTGGCTGTGGGGAAAGCAAGTCAGGTAACTCAGACCCAACTCATTTAAATATGTATTTTGTAGTTGGGGGCTTAGAGCTGTTTGCTTTTGTTGAAGTTAACACAATCTTCTTTCCTATAGTAGAATCTCAGTTTTCCTCTCCTCTCCATTTTTTGTTGTTCAGTTGCACAGTCGAGTCTGACTCTTTGCGACCCCATGGACCAGATCATGCCAGGTCTTCCGGTCTTCCGCCATCCTCTGAAATTTGCTCAACTTCATGTTTGTTGTATCTATGACACTGTCTAACCATCTCATCCTTTGCCGTCCCCGTCTTCTTTGACCTTCAATTTTTCCCAGCATCAGGGTCTTCTCCAGTGAGTGCTCCCTTCTCATTTGGTGGCCAAAGTATTTGAGCTTCAGTTTCATTATCCGGCCTTCCAGGGAACAGTCAGGGTTGATTTCTTTTAGGATTGACTGATTTGATCTTCTTGCAGTCCAAGGGACTCTCAAGAGTCTTCTCCAGCACCATAGTTCAAAAGAATCTATTCTTCGGCGCTCGGCCTTCCTTATGATCCAACTCTCGCAGCCATACATGACTACTGGGAATACCATTGCTTTGACCATGCGGACTTTTGTTGGCAGGGTGATGTCTCTACTTTTTATCATGCTGTCCATATTCACTCACTTACTTTGAAATAAACTGTGCCATATGTAATTGTTGACAAGAACAGTTTGCTATATGGACGTAGCTGTGATTTTCTTGTTTAGCACAGAGCCCAAGTTACAGTGTGCTTCTCAGCACAACTCAGGTTAGGACTGGAAAGAACCTTGACTGCACAATGTGAGGAAACAACATCAAGAACTTTTGGTTCTGAGAACTTCCAAGAGACTTGTTTATACAAGATCAGTCATGTACTAACCCATCTGAAGACGGAAAGTGATTTCACAGTTGAATTTTATTTGTTTGTGGTGGCTTTCTAGAAGCCTTGAGGGGGGAAAAAATGAAAATTGCACCCTCATTGTGCCATTCTTCAGCTTTGTAGGATCTGAGTGCAACCACCCTGGCTAGACTTTATTGTTTGCAGTTTGTGTATCTACACGGGGGCTCTTGCATTGGCAGAGTCTAGTCTGCCAGAAATTCCTAAGATGCTGGGGCTTGGCAGACTTTCTGTCTTCACATGCTCCCAGAATGACTGGCCGCTTGCCACAGCAGGTTCTGTTGCTACTACTGCTGCTTTGCTTCCCAAAATGTGCCTTATGAAAAGAGATGTGAATTGACATTCTTAGTATTTGCTTTTCTCTGTCTGAAAGAGGAATTCTCCATTGGAGGAACAGTTAGATTTGAGCCCAGTTGCACCTTAGAGACCAACAACATTTTCTCTGTTCTACTACAGACAAACACGGCTACCCTCTGAAATGATCTCACTCAAAGGAAGTGTTTAAATAAGAGAGTCCAGAGAACAGCCTCCTCCTCCTGTTCATGGCCTCTTGATGCATTAGAAGAACAAGAGGAAGAGATGGGCACCACAGTGTGATGGATAGGAAAGAAAGAATCCTATATCTTTACTTCCCATAGAGACCAGGAGTAAATGCATCACTGAAAGTTCTTATCATCACGGCAGCCTCCCCCAAATGTTTGAAGCACCTCCATTAGTGTTATTAACCTTCTTTCTGTGTGTGTACTTCAGTGAAGAGTGTTAAAAAGAGAACTCACTAGGAAACCTTTCATTAGAGGGCAACAGTTCATATGCAGAAGCAACCACCCCCAGCTTAAAAAACCACAGTAATATAGTGATTGTGATGGTCTGCATGATAATGAAGCTCTTCATATTATTTCTCATCTTGTCTCAGTCATAAAAATGTTTCAGTAACATATGCGGCTTAAATTGGATATAGCTCATAGGCCTGGAGGTGTAACTGTGTGTGTACCAGAAAATCTGAGCCATATGAGTTGTGAAAGGCAAAGATTTTTTGATTTGAAGATAAATGTTGTATAAAGGTAAAGGTTCCCTTGCTCGAAAGCCAGTCGAATCCGACTCTAGGGTTGCGGTGCTCATCTCCGTTTCAAAGCCGAAGAGCCAGCGCTGTCCGAAGACATTTCCGTGGTCATTTGGTTGGCATGACTAAACACCAAGGTGCATGGAATGCTGTTACCTTCCCACTGAAGTGGTACCTATTTATCTACTTGCAATTTCTTGCTTTCAAACTGCTAGGCTGGCAGGAGCTGGAAAAAGAGACGGGAGCTCACTCCATCATGCAGCACACTCGGGTCTCGAACTGCTGAACTACCGACCTTCCACAGCCTGCAGTTCAGCGTCTTAACCACTTGAGCCACCGCAGTTCCAAATGTTGTATATGCAGAGGCAAAAGTAGAGCATGGAATGCAGTGGTCATATAAACACAATTGCATGATTTTATTCCATATTAATTAACTAGACTCCATATACCTGTTTTGCACAAATAGCCACTTAGAGGTGCCAAATCTAGTCAGGAAATTCCTGGAGATTTGGAGATGGACTCTGGGGAGGATGGAGTTTGGGGAAGGAAAGGACCATAAAGTCCACCCTCCAAAGCAGCCATTTTCTCCAGGGGAACTGATCTCTGTACTCTAGAGATCAATTGTAATTCTAGGAGACAGGATTATAGCCACAGGTGGCACATGGGGAAGGAAGTGAGGAGGGAGGAAGAGCCCCCCTGCTGCGCTTAGGGCCTGTCATGAAGCACAGGTGGCCTGCAGGGCGGGGAGGAGGCGGATGGCGCCGCCTGAAGGGCCCAGCAGCAGGGCGGCTCACGTAGGCATGCGTGGTGCATAGAGGGGGCTGGAGCAGACCCGCCATCGCTTCCTCCTCTGAGGCGGGCCTGCTTGGACCGGATGACTCCTCCATGCTGCCCTTGGTGAGTCTCCTTGGCACTGCCCCGTGGGGAGCGAGGGGATGAGGTGCACATGGTTGGGGGGGTCCTGGTCCCCCAGGGGGAAGGAGAGATGGGGGAAAGCGGGCGGGGGGGAAAGAAAAAGCAGAAGGGTCGCCCTCCAAAGAGCCTTGTAGACCCCTCTCCCCCCATCACCCGGTGCGCCCAGCTTAGCACCTGGTTTGAGTGGCGGAGAGGCACGTGGCGGTGGGGGCGGGGGGAGACACAAGGTGAGGGGGGGGCGCCACAAGGTAGCCTTGCCTGGGGGAGGCACTAGTTTTGCCTAGGGTGCCAAAAAACCTCGGGCTGGCCCTGCCCGCCCAAACTTCCTTGACTGGAATGCCACACTCCCCCTCCCCCTCCTGGGTTGGTCACTGGGATGCTGCACTCTTCCTCCTCTGGTGCCACCCCAGCAGCCTCCCCCTGCCTGGTGCATGGCCTCAGTGCACAGCGGGCATAATAGGCACTGCTTGGGCTTCTCCAGGAACTTGTACTCAAAGCCCAACATCTTCCAGCCCAGAGGGCACAGGGCTTGCCCTCCAGCCCCACCGCCACCGCCACCTGCAGCTGCTGCTGCTAGCTCAGGTTCTGTGCATCTCCCACTTGCTCTCTTCTGCTCCACCTCCAAAAGGTGGACTTGCCAGGTTCTAATGCTTCACTTTTACTGCCTCCATTTGTGTGTGGCCTTCTTCAAAGACCCAGTGCAGGGTTGCCAATGCTGCTCATGCCACTCAACAAGCCTGCTGCTGGGGAGCTGGCTTGTTTTCCACCTTCCAGCTGGGGAGCTGGCTGCAGCGAAGTGTGCAGTTGAGGGTGCCGACATCCTGGTTTCAGCTGAGAGAGTGAAAAGTACTGGGTTTGCCGCATGGAGGACTCAGACAATGACATGCGTTTGCACACGTTTATTGTACTTCACACTGGAACTGGCAAATGGCCTTGCAAGGCCAACTATATACACACCCACCCAGCACACACCCAGTCCCGTTGGAGGGTTTGAATTTCTCACCAAAGTGGCTATTGGTGAATACTGGGGGAACTAGGACCCTAGGCTTCTATTGTCTAGAGGAGCCAAGCTCCTTACTGTAGCCGCGGACCCCTGGTGGCGGCCCACGTACATAACAGAGAGCGTGACTGGCTGAAGTCCACACACATTTTTAGTTTATTATTTTTGTGATGTCACGCCCCCTGGTGCCCCTCCATTTTTTTCTAGCTACAGGCCAGCTAGGAGATCTCCAGTCCCCACCTGCAGGTTGGCAACTCTACATCCACTGGTTTAGAGTAAAACCATGTCCACACTAAAACATGGATTAAAATATGTACACAAGGTTATTTAATTGATCTTTGACTATATATATAATTACAGCATTTTTAAATATCTGTCCACCTTGGTGCCACAGCTTTTTTTCCTTTTTCTTTCATGATGCCAGAGGAAAATTTACAAAGTTACAACAAAGCTGCTCAATCCAATAACTCCAGCTCTGAAGCTCCTTAATGCCCAACATTTGTTTTTACAAGCCTATAAACCTATGATCTGATTTTCTAGGCAGGTGTTTTCTCGCAATTTGAGTGGAGTAAAAACCAGTTTCCTCTCGGGAGTTGCAGTCAGAAAGGTACTAAGGAGAGATGCAGCCCGTACAACACCCATCTGTAAATACTGGAGATGCTCTGAATCTATATAATATTATTTCTGACATTCTGGGACCATCAGAAATCTTCATGCTAAACCATCTGTTCTGATGCCTCACTTTCTGTTTTAGTTTTCTTGAGCAGCAAGAAAAATTCTCAAAGACATGCAATGGGTTATGGTAAGGACTGCAAGGTTTCTGCCCATATGCCCACATGCCTGTCTGAGCCGCCCTGAGCCCGTTCGCAGGGAGGGTGGGGTATAAATACAATACAATACAATAAATAAATAAATGCTCCATTTCTGTAAAAGCATAACAGACTACTCCCTTACCTGCCCTTTGAGAATCCTGGAAAAGGAGGATAAAAATCAATGTCCTAATTTGCCCTTGTCAGCAAATACTGACTCTTAAAGAGCTCATACAGACTTAACAGTCTGGCTAAAATTAATTAAAATGATTTGCTATGCACAATATAGATCATCAGTGAATGAAATAACAAACTAAAAGAAACACATAAACAAAAAACATGACGCACTAATAGCGGAGTATCCAATGAAGTGTGAATATAGTCTCAGTGTATATGGGGAATTATATCCAGAAATCTGTTTCCCATTGAAACCAAGTATTTGATTGTTTTCTAATATGACTAATATGACTCCTAATATTAAAGGGTGTGACTCACCTTTTAAAAAATTGACAAATGGCCCCCATCCAAATCTATTTTTTTCCTGTGCACACCCCTAGTTTGTTCTTCACACAGAAATGTGCCAGTAC
>NW_015163609.1:38874-48503 GCF_001447785.1 Gekko japonicus
AAAAGATTTATGTAACCAAGATAATATTTTGATTCACTGCACACTGGCACTCCAGATTTTCCATCTGGCCACACTAAAATAGTACAATGTCATTGGCATTCAGCAGTGATGAATTGATTGGTTTGTAATTTCAAATGTGGGCCACATTTGTGTCAATAGTAGAGTGCCTTTCCTAATAGGAGCATATAGAAAACTTATGCCCAAAATACAATGGAGTGAGAGTGCTTTCATCCCTACCATTCTATCTGTTGATGCATAGTAAAATGTTTGTCTTCAGGGGTTTGTAGTTAGCCATTACGGAGGTGGTCCCACATTTGTCAAAGAAGGCTATACTAAAAGTTCTGGACATTATGCTAAAAAGGACAAGATAACATGCCACGTAACTATACTTTTCCAATGTGCCATCTACCATAATCAAATTCTTATGGGATAGTTTAGGTCCTTTTTGTCATATGCACAGCAAACAAAAGCAAGTTCGTTTGCAATGTATTCTCTGTAGCATCAAGACTACTCACAACTGCCAACAGCCTTCAAGAAGTAAAAAAGGAGAAACGTTGCATTTTCTTACCCACTGTTTTACATTCATGTTTTCAAAGAACCATTGAATATTTTGTCTTGCTCTGAAGTCTCACTGTCCTAAATCAACAGAAAAGGGAAGTTGACTCCTTTCCACCCTACTGACAGCCAGCGGAGAAGATTCTAGAAAGCAGTCCAGCAGAATGTTCTGTGGGCTTGTAAAACTCTTCTGTGACATGCTGAGCACCCGTCAGTCCTGATGGAATGATTTCAGTGGAATCTTTTCAACTTTACAGAGTATGTACAAGAAGAACATACCTCTTGCCTCTAAGAATATTTGTATTTTAAATAAGATACAAACATTATTGAGCAGGTTCATAGTAATTTTCTAAATAAATAACTTACAGCATCTCATCACATATGTAATTCTGAACATTACCATAGAGGATATTATTGATAGATCTACAAAATAGGTAGGGGAGATATCTCAACAAACCAGAAGGAACTCTCAGGTTTGCAGGATAATACACACTGGAGGATTAAAGCAGCCCAAAGTAACAGAAACCATGCCTGGAGCTTTAAGAAGAGTCTATCCATTGAGCTATCAAATGGCCATTTTGGAGGCTGCTAGGCAATCACAAAAGTATTGCTGAGCCTCCCAAGCCTTGGTTTCCATAACTTGGAGGCCAAAACAAACCCATGCCCTGTCATGTTCTTTGACAGTGGAGAATTTGCTGGAGATGTCAAGAGACTCACTACTGAGCCCCAGGGATACCACGGCTCCTGCCATCACTCATCCGGGAGCTGGGAGGAAAATCAGTGGGGGAATGGGGGGCCGTTGGCAACATGAGGACATTGCATCAAAATTTATTTATTTATTTATTGCATTTTTATTCCGCCCTCCCCGCAAACAGGCTCAGGGCGGCTTACATTAATGGGTACAGTGTACCAAGTCCAGATAAAATATTTAAAACATTTAAAAACAATCATACAAATTAAAGTGCTCACAGAAATAGTTGTTCCTTCATTAAGTTAAGGTGCCGTGTTTTAAGATGTAACACCAAAGTTCCCGACTCAGCGATCGTCCAGTCTCCCATGACGATGTGGCTCAATCTCCAAGCTGGGGCTAGGGTTGCCAAGTGCAAAAAGCTTACCGTTGGGGGAGCATTGCGGCAATCCGGGAGCTCTTCTCTGACGCGCGAAAAGCGCGGGCGCTCCGCCAGCACATCCAGGAAGTGACGTGTGACGTTGAGCACATTGGGGGCATGGCCTCCATCATCGGAGGGAAAAGCATAGAGTTTTCCCTCCGACGATCGGGGCCATGCCCCCAACGTGCTCAATGTGGTTGCATCACCTCTGGTGATGCAGCCACGCTGTGTTTCGGGGGGCGGGGTCCCCCCGGGGCCCGATTCAGCAATGGTGGAAATCGGCCCTCCAAAGCGGTGGTTTACCTGCCCCTTGCCCCCACTTGGTAGCCCTAGCTGGGGCTGGCCCTTTACCATAGATAATAATAGTGGTAGTTGTTGGTAGTGGTGGGCGGCTCCTAGTTGAAAGCCTGGTGGAAGAGCTCCATCTTGCAGGCCCCATGGAACTGTAAAAGGTCCTGCAGGGCCCTGATCTCCTCCGGGAGCTCATTCCACCAGTAAGGAGCTGCCACTGAAAAGGCCCTGGCCCTCGTAACAGCGAGCCTGGCATCCTTGGGCCTGGAATTATCAGTTGATGTTGTGACCCCGACCATAGTGCTCTTTGGGGTATGTATGGGGAAAGGCGGTCCCTCGGGTATGTCAGACCCTGGCCATATAGGGCTTTAAAGATAAGTACCAGAACCTTGAAGTGAATTCGGTATGCTATTGGCAGTCAGTGCAGTGTCTTTAGCGCAGGCCGGCTGTGGTCCCATTGAGGGAGACCTATCAAAATCCTGGTTGCGGCATTCTGCACTAGCTGCAGCTTCTGGATTTGCAACAAGGACAGCCCCATGTAGAGAGCATTACGGTAGTCTAATCTTGAGGTGACCATCACATGGATCACTGTAGCCAGATTGTCACAATCAAGGAAGGGAACCAACTGCCGGATCAGCCGAAGATGGTAGAAGGCCGACATAGCAGTGGCTGCTACCTGGGCCTCCATTGTTGAGGGATCCAGGAGCACTCCCAAACTCCTAACCTCTGGTGCTGGCACTAGCGGTGCCCCATCAAAGGCCAGGAGCGGGATCCCCATCCTCAAACCATCCCGACTCAGACACAGGACCTCCGTCTTTGTCGGATTTATTCAGCTGACTCAGTCTAAGCTAACCAGCCACGGCTTGCAATGCACGGTCCAGATCTTCCAGTCCAGAGTCCAACTGGCTGCCCAACATCAGATAGAGTGAAAACCCAGCCCATACCTCCGAGCAATCTGGGCAAGGGGGCGCATGTAGATGTTAAATAACATCAGGGGAAACACTGCCCCCTGAGGCACTCCGCATTCAAGCGGGTGTCTCGTGGACTGTTGTTCCCTGAGCACCACCCTTTGTCCCCGACCCTGGAGAAAGGAAGCAAGCCATTGCAGGGCAAGCCCCTGTGAGGTGGTGGGTCAGCAACTGATGGTCGACTGTGTCGAATGCAGCCAACAGGTCCAACAGCATCTGTACTGCTGAGCCGCCCCGATCCAGATGCCTCCAGAGCTCGTCAGTAAGAGTGACCAGCGCTGTCTCCATCCTGTGGCCTGGGCGAAAACTGGACTGGAAGGAATATAATGCATCCAGAATATAAAGTGTCATCCAGAAAGCCCTGCAACTGTATCACCACCACCCTCTCAATTAATTTGCCCAAATAGGGCAAATTGGAAACCGTACGATAGCCAATTTGGCTGGATCCAGAGATGTTTTTTTCAAGAGAGGGCGGACCATCGCTTCCTTGAGTGCCCCCGGGAACAGGCCCTCAGAGAGGGACTTGTTGATAATCTCCCTTAGAGCACGTCGAAAGCCTTCATGGCCAGCTTTAATGAGCCAGGAAGAGCATGGATCAAGGCTGCATGTGGTTGGGCGTACAGCTGCGAGCAATCTGTTGACTTCCTCCAGGCTGAGCAGGCTGAAATAGTCCAAAGTCGGAATCGAAGACGTGCAAGGGGCCTCAAGTTCACTCACTGTTTCAACTGTGGCGGAGAGGTTGTGGCAGAGCACCAAGACTTTATCTGTAAAATAGCTCGCAAATGCCTCACAGCCAATATCTAGTTCCCTAGTATTTGGTCTGCCCTGTGGCAGAGCTGTTATAGATCGAATCATTCTAAACAATTGGGCTGAGTGTGAGCTCGCAAATGCAATCGTAGCCACATGGAATTCTCTCTTAGCGGCTTTGACTGCCATCTCATAGGATCTCATAAACGTCCTATAAGATGCTCTTGTAGCTTCAAGCATGGTGCCACCATCTCTCTAGCCATCTCAGCTCTCGCTTCATAAGCTGCAACTCCTGAGTAAACAAGGGAGCAAGCCTAGAGCGAGGGCACTGGGGGTGCCAGGGAGCAATCTCGTTGATGGCTGCAGAGAGCTGACTGTGCCAGTCATCCACAAGCTCATCCAATGAGCTGCCAGGGGGCATCGGATCCCACAGGACCATTTGGAGCCGCACCATTTGCATCATGAACTAAGTCACGCCCGGTGAAACGTTTGTTTTAAGAATGTATTTATGGTAGAAAAACCAGGAGAAGATTTGTATATGATAGTAAAACTGTGGTATGAATGAAACTAGACAAGCATAGGAATTTTTCTGATGAAGAGGCGAAACAAAGAGTCATTCGTCGGATTCACTTGCATTTTGATAGAAGTTCACCTTCACCTGAAACTTACCATTCTTTTGTGTATTAGTATCTGCTTTAATATTGTCATATGTTATAATATACTTTGATACGCTCAAGCGCTTTGTTCTTTCAGTCTGTGCTTCGTTTGTTTAGATCATCTCAGGACTGTGTTCTCCATCGCATATGTGACCGCATGTGCAGAGCAAACACGCGCACGGTCTATGTTGGAACATAACAGGTACTGTATCTGTACTTCAGAACAGTAAGTGAAATTAAATTAATTTCAGTGTAATCCATCAACAGTCATTTCTACATTGATATGAGCATGTTACCATTCTTACAGTTTTTACAAGCTGGGAAGCTGCAAGCAATTGCTGGAGTTGAGTGGGAGGAATATTCTCTTGGGAACCCTCCCCCCCCCAGTATAAAACTACAGTGCTTTCCCAGCCCCTGGGCTCCCAAATCCTGAGAGACATGGGGTGGGGCTTAGTGATGCCATCGTGCAGAACCTGATCAGATCACACTGAGTAACAGTATTAATAGTAGCACTCTCATATGCTCCTAGGAATTGTATCAGTACTTGCAGAAGTGTTAGTCACAATCATGTTGCTTTAAAAAGATTAACCCTACAGAGAGTGAGAGAGATCTATGAAAATTAACAATGCATTAAACAAAGAATACAGTGGAGCTGTTAGTGTCTCTCATATCTTATATGGGTAGTATGGATGCACAGAAGCCCTCAAGTATATGGGCTAACTGGTGGTCTTAAGATTTCAAATGGAGGCCCTACATGAGCCCCAAAACATGAGGAAGAAACAAGTTGTGGGCTTGACTGAAATCATGGGGGGAGGAAATAAATGATTAGGATATCCCCTCCAACCTTTCCCTCCCTGCTCTTGGAAGGTTAATTCCTCCAGGCCAGTTTCCCATCTCCTTCTGTTTTTCCCTTTTAACTGATGCTCACTTGTCCACATCATTCTGTGCATCCTAGAGAACAATGAATACGCTCATATATCCTGAGGTGATTTTTGCGGAGGCTGTGTCTGGCCTCATTTCTGTTCCCTACTGACAGGGACTGTGCCATTAAATTTGCTATTTGTAGGTAAGACAATGATGATACTTTCCTGTGCACACATGTGCAATTGTGAATGAATGCATACATGCATGATTTCAGTTCACCAGGACAATGTTGTACCCATCAAAAATCTGTGATTTTTTAAAATATGCATTAGAAGGCTTTTAATGGACTCATTTTACATGTACCTCCTCATTAGCTCCAGGCAAGTAATAGAAATTTAAATATTTAATGGTGGCTTGTGTCCAATGGCTGTTTTCAACCACTGGAATGACAGCTTCACTGACACGGAGGCAATTTCCACCAATCCCCTGCCTACTTCAGACCCCCACATTGTGCCCAGAAGTTCCTCAGAATTCCTGGAACCTGGTGACAGGGTTTCAGGGTGCAGGGACCGAAAGGACATTCCAGATGACCCATGCGAAATCCTATAGCAAAGTGCTTCCGATCCCACCAGAGAACTATGTTTCCCACTAAAGAGCTAATAGAAGCAGGCTGGTTTCCCCCCCCCATCCTTTCAGAATAGTCCGAAAGGCAAACCCAGCAAAATGTCCTATGAGCTTGCAGGCCTCTGCTTTGATGTGTCAAGCTCTCTGGTATCTTTGTAGTGGACTTCAGTACATTGATTCCTACCTAATTTCAGGAAGATAGTCCTTTTAACTTCTGAAATAAAATTCCTAGGCTTTATGCTTATTCTCCCATGTTCTTTACAGGCATCTGGAAATCCATAGCTCAGGTTGACAGGCACCTCAGGCCACAGAACTCATGGAATGTCTTACTGTCCTTCAATGCCAAATAGCATTTCCAGTTTTCATTAGTTTGGAATGGCGCTAGTTGGTGGTCATGGAAAAAACACAGCGCAGAACATCAACAGGACAGAACTTGGCCTGGAAGTGGGGCAAAGGGTGGATGTCTCTCCTCTTAAAAGTGTCTGAGATATGACATAAAGAAAAACATCAAGTCTCTGGAAAAGTTATTAGAATTCCACTGAGCTTCACAGACACCTGTTTAATAGTGAAAACAAAATATCTAAATAGAAAGCGTTTGAAATGTCTTTCTGCCCTGGCATCATTCACTTAATTTCTCATCCTGCTCCACTTGCACTCAGTAAACAGCCAGAATGCTCCTTGAACTTATCTGTAAAGCCAATTCCCTCTCCTTTTTGAAATTCTACCTCCACAGTTTATATGCTTCTCTGCACAGACACAGCAGCACCAATTTGACTAGGGAAAAAACAATTTAGCTTACATAAAATGTGAAGATAAAATAGCTATTGTTTTATAATTAGCTCTTCATTTTCTTCTCATTTTAAGATCGTCTATCCAGGTCCTTTTTTTGGGGGGGGGTTATTATGAGTTTGGGCTATCCTGAATGCTGTGAGTGGGTATATCTCTGTTAGAAGAAGAAAAAGAGATTGGATTTATACTCCACCCTTCACTACCCAAAGGTGTCTCAGAGTGGCTTACAAACTCCTTTCCCTTCCCCTCCCCATAACAGACACCCTGTGAGGTGGGTGGGGCTGAGAGAGCTCTGACAGAAACTGCTCTTTTTTCAAGAACAGCTCTTTTCAGAGCTTGCCCAAGGCCATCCAGCCAGGTGCAAGTGAAGGAGTGGGGAATCAAGCAGAAACAAAAAGGGAAAAATACTGAACCTAACAATAGAATCCAGAACCAAACAAAGGTTAGTGAAGAAGAGGGCCAATATTAAAACCTATCTAATAAAAGTGGGAAAAGATACATGTATTTATTAATAACAAATTTTAAAACATATACAGGGGCCCATTTACAACAATTATATATAAAACATTACAATACCAAGGGCTTAAAAGCTTGACCTTACGCGTTTCGGCCAAATAGGCCTTCCTCAGAGGTCATATATATGTAGCAAAATGGCTAATAATATTCACATACACACAATCAAGAATATATACAAAGTATAAATTCAATAAGGACCATAAAGTAAATTGTTCAAAAATAAAATCACCAGGCACAGGGTCAATATGCACATAAGGCCTTTAAAGAAGGTGTGAGGTCTGTGAGTTGATGCTACGTACTAATTGCTGTTATGACTTAGAGAAAAAGAGGAAGTACTCTATTAGATCGTTTTTTAATTGTAATTCAAAGGTCCTTTATGGTCCTTTGCCATTCGGATCAGTTGTTCTGAATACAGAACCTCCATTGGCAAGGGAGCTGATGGGTCAGCGACCATATCATCAGGAGATGGCATCAAAGTGCTCTCTGAGCCTACTTCCTATAACTTTTGGTAAAGAGCATCCTCTAGGTCGGAACCATGGGGAGAATTTCACTAGGTCTAGTATTGTAAGTGTCTGTCCCACCTCGATGTCATGAGATTTTTTGTAGGTTGTCATGGGTATGGGGGATGTAGGGATGCCCATTGTGCTCACTGTGGTGGCATCATGAATGGGAATGGACCCCGTGGATTCTGCTGAGGCAGCCACTGATTTGGTGGCTGTAGGTCTGTCTGCCCCTTATCTTTAGGCACGGGAGGACCCTTGGGAAGTACCTTGAAGACCTCATCCTCCGAGGAATCTGAACATTGTAGGACCCTTCTTTTTTTTTTTTTTTCCAAATGTTTTTATTGTATCCCAATATTGTTATTACATTACAGTTTAGTTCCAACTTTTTGATACTTTTACCCCTCTGTTTTTTCCCTCCCCCCTAAGGTGGCCACCATCATGTTATTTAAATTACATTTTCAACCATGAGCACATTCTTTCCAACTTTTCAAATATACCTCTGTTGGCCTTCTTCTCTTCTAAAAGAGCAAGAGCCGACTGCAAATAAAGAGCTCGTGTAATAACAACCGCTGTGAATTATTGATATCGATACTAGTATTTTAATATGTTTTAATATGAATAGTCAGAATTGTTTATTATTAATATTATGAATGTATCTTATTGTAATTTTACTGTAATTTTATGTTGCTTTTGTAAGCCGCCCTGAGCCAGCCCTGGCTGGGAGGGCAGGGTAGAAATTTAATAAATCAAATCAAATCATATGGCCCCTCCTTGTCTGTTGCAAACCAGTTGTATGAAGCAGCTGTGAAGTGTTCTCAGGTGAAGTATATTTGTTCACCGCAGAAAGACCATCTAAATGGATAGCTGTGATGGTGTGCAAAACAGCTCGGGTTGACAACACCAGTAATCCAAGTTAACAGAACTGCTAGGAGTCTGAAGGTGTATGTCCCCAACATAGTCTCACAATTATATATTTTCCAGTGAATGGATTGTTGATTCCATGATTCTGGTTGTTTTGACATCTACCAAATAGCCAGTGTTAATTTTGAAATTCTTACCTTATGTAGGCACAGAAGCAGAGATTGTTTCTTTCCTCATATGTGTTGACAGCATTACAGGTGCTGCCAAAATGCCTGCAGCCATGAAGGCTGATGATCAAAGGCACTTGTGAGCAATATTCACGACGACTATAGGAAAACTGCAGTTGAATAACAAGTTATTTTTCTTAAGCCCAATGTAGTGGCAGAAAATATTGCTCACATCTCACATTGCAAAGGCAAATGTAACTTGAGGACCAAAATATCTTCTTGTGCACTGACCAGAACCTGCAGGGAAATATCAAAGTGGATCACTAAAGCCATACCCAGTACAATTCAAAACACAGCAGCCATAATGACTTTTATTAGGACTAACCAGAGTAACACAGAACAAGGTGCAAGATTTTGAGTTCTCCACAGTTAAACAAGTAGTTGTGGGGAAAGCAGATGTTTTCAAACCTAAAACATCTTGCTTTTCTTCCCTCCTCCTACATTTAGTCTGGTGAAGAGTTCTGAAGAACTCCAAAACATACACACTGATTTAATTTTGTTGACAGCTGACAGTCATGGTTGATCCTAATAAAAGTTATTTTGTTTTCTGTTGATCCTAATAAAAGTTTTTTTGTTTTTTGTTGATCCTAATAAAAGTTTATCCTAATAAAAGGATCAACTGATCCTAATGATCTTAATAAAAGGGTTGGGGTTTTTTTTGCTGACCCTAATAAAAGTTATGTTTTTTGTTTTTGCATTTTGTTTTAAAGAGTCATGACTGCCTGCATCCTCAGTGCATAATAAAGACGTGTGCATCTATCACAGGCAGAGCAGTTCAATGCCAAAGCAACCCAAGCAGCTACTTGTGGCACCATATTGGCAGGGGTGAAATAGGAAGAGGCGCATGTCCTTCCACACCCCTGCCTCTGCCATTCTGTTCAGGTCCAAGGCGCAGACTGCCCTGCACCCAAGGCAGCAT
>NW_015163609.1:52770-71410 GCF_001447785.1 Gekko japonicus
TTCCCTTTTCCTTCGCCCAACTTGGAGGCGAAGGGAAGGGAGAGGGGGGAAAGAATGGATCCCAGGTGCTTCTGCCTGTCAGAGGGGCTGGTGCACACTTCCGGTGATGTCAGGGGGTGTGGCATATGCTAATAGGTTATGCTAATGAACTCCTGCAGCTCTTTTTCTATGAAATGACCCCTGTTTATTTCATTTAAAATTATTACATTCACAGTGGATTGGGTACAACACAAAGAGACACATTCAATCAGATTATTTACAAAATAATCAGTGAGACGAGCTGACCACAAATAAGAGAAGGAAAGAAAGTCTATCTCAAAGACTTTAACTCCCTAAAAATTAGCTCAGTATACCATATATTACATATACTGTATACCACTATTTAATGTAATTTAATGTGAAGCTATTATATTCATTGAAAACAGCAAAACCGGAACCCTCCACATTGTTCCATGTGACACAGAACTTCTTTCCATACCAAGTTGATTTTCAACAGCGGAACTCAATTTCTGTGCAATGGAGGTAATACTGCACAGCCTCAACAGTTTTGTTCATATGTAATAAGACAAAAATCCCCAGTGCTCATCCTTAGAATTTGTTTTCAGTCATGCAGAAATATGGCCAGTACCTAATTTTGACAAAGTTTAGGTTCATTGTTAGCCACTGCTTGGAAACTGGTACCCTTTTGTGTCAAGGAATGGCACCCATGGTGGTGCCTGCTTGAGGTCCTGGACCAGGCAGGTGCATCTAACAGAACAACACCTGTTATGATAGAAGAATGCTGCCTGTTTCCCTCCAAACTCAGCAAGATTCATAGTTGGGAAGCAGCACAGAGACTTTCAACTGGCTGTATAGTATGATGCCTGGACAACAAATTGAGCTATCTGGACCAGTTGTATTTTTCAATGGTTAAAAAGGGGCCCCATAAGAAAATCTTCTTCTACAATCCTCACAATAATCTGGGACAGTGATTCTTTTCTTGATGTTTTGGCTTTCTGATTGTGCAATTGATGCCAATTTTCATCATTATGTGTCTCCATGGTTGGCACGTACCCTCTATAAGTACCATCCGCTATACTCGGATAGCTGGTTCTGTGTCAGTTTTCTTGATTTAGCAGATGAACAATATGGGTACCATGTACTGGACTATGAAACTACAAATCATAGAATTTAGGAACTAGATGACATTTTAAAAGAAATAAATGTGTGGAATTTAAATGAAAATAGAACTTCTCTAAATAATTGGCAAGTTACAGTTCCCAAAATACCACCCACCAGACTCCATGAAGAGAGGCGGATTGTTTTGATGCCTGAACTGAAGCATCCAAGTGATGTTCCATTTTTCTGTAGAGCACAGTCCTTGGGGGAAATTCCATTCTGTACTACGAGCAGGTACTTGCTCCCTTCAGATAAACAAAAATAGTTCCTATTTCCCTCTGATAAACACTGGAGAGCATCACTTCAATTCTGATGGGTACACTACAAATGCCTGTTACTAGAACTGCCATCTTTCTTTCCTGACAGATACTTTGTGCCTTTATTGGCTGTGTGGGAAGCCAAACTTTTACAGATCCAGCTAGGACTACCAACCAGCATAGGGCTGCCAATTTCCCCCAGGCGGATTTCCCCCTGCTTTGGAGGCCCAATTTCCACCGCCGTGGAACTGGGCCCCGGGGGAAAACCCACTCCGGCGTGCACGTCACCCAGATGTGACGTGATGACGCCGGGCACGCTGGGGGCGGGGGCATAGCCATTTGAGGGGAAAACATAGAGTTTTCAAGACGCCGAACGGGAGCCCCCCGCCGCAAGGTAAAAACGATTTGGCAACCCTAAACCAGCAGGAGGGTTGGGAGAGCAGGGACATGGGGAGCATGTTATGTCAGCAATGTCACTGACATCACTACATCACTTCCAGGCATAACCCAGAAGTGGCGATGCATGGCTGGAAGCAGCAATAGGTTGCCGGAAGCTCTATGGAAGGGGTGTCGAACTCATTTGTTATGAAGGCCGGATCTGACTTAAATGAGACCTTGTTGGGCCAGGCCATGTGTTTCATAAAACGTAATGCCACGTAGCAGAGATCTAAACTTTATAAAGGACACAAACACAAATATATATTTTTACTTACAATAAAACATGCTTAAAACATTAGCACTCTTGTTTATTTAACAGTCTGATAACTGACACCTCTTGCTCTGAATTATTGTATCAAAATTTCTGTGCTGTTGCAATCTTGAGTTTGAGTCTAGGACCCAGGGGAAAACATGAAGTGGCTGAGTGATTAAGAGAGTCTGGCAAAGCAAGCTATGATGCAGCAGCAACAACAGAACTGGAAGCAGGAGCTGGCCAGTTCCAGTGCGGGCCTAATAGAAGTCCTCCAGGGGCCTCATCCGGCCCCCGGGCCGCATGTTTAACACCCCTGCTCTATGGTAAAACCATAGCTGTAGCCGTAGCAGAAGTCCTGGCAACCCTGGGTCCAGCTTTCCCCATCAGTGCATTTCTATGCCAGGAAAGTTTCATTTGCTGATTCCTGTCTGCTATACAGGTTTCAAAGAGACAGCCCTTATGTCCACAAAACAGGTGACAACTCTTCCAGAGTATAATTTGTGTTTTAGATAGTATTGTGTAGTGGGTTGCCGCATGGAGGAACGACAGAAACTGGCGTAGTGCATAGCACGCTTTATTCATACACAACAAAGACAAAGACCAACGGCCGGCAGGCCAACTATATACACACCCTGGGGACACACCCCTGGGCCCCATTGGCGGGTTTAAATCTCCCGCCACGGTCCCATTGGTTCCCCAGTGGAGGGACTAGGATCCTAGTCCCTATTGTCATTCTTGCTTCAAGCTCCAGCGTGTGCGCTGGCCTCTGGTGGCGGCCAGCAGACACAACAGATAGATTTGCACCAAGCGTTACCACATTTGCTTCAGGTTGGCAGCAGCTAGCGTCTTCTGGGAAAGAATGATTGTCTTTTCTCAAAACCTACCACAGGTCATTGCAACCACCTCATCTTTGATTCACCCAGATCTAAGCCCAATTTTCTTCAACCAGCATGAAGCGCACATGGAAAATGTAGCTTTTTCTTCTCTGTCTTTATTGTGCAATTAGACTTGATGTGTTGTTGACATTCTCTGCAGGCTGTCAGGGTGATTCATTTCTTTGCATCAAAAATTAACAGCCAGCAGAAGTGAAAATACCACTGAAGAGTTTCACTGCCTGAAAGATATCTGGAGGCAGAACTGTCTTTGTAGGGCTCTTTTCATTCAGAAATGGAACATAAAAGATCACAGAATCAGAGAATGTAGAATCCATGTGGGATAGGGTAGCAGATCACACACGCTTGCTTCGTTCTTGCTTCTGTCTACACCAATCCCAGGACAAGCTTGCACATGCACAGTGGTTTTTATGATGTAATTATATATGCATGTGTGTGAACCACTCAGAGCCTGAGCTGTGGGAAAAGTGGGATAACATATTTTACATAACATTATGCTCATGAGTGGTAAGAGAGTAAATGCCATGTGATTACTTGACCTATGTGCATTGGATGGTATCCACACAGGCATCACATGCTTTGCCCAATGCAAGAACAATGTATGAGGGTTAAGTAGATAGTAGTGGGGCAGAGGGAGGTGTACACAATCAAGTCCCATTGCACATGGATATTATGTGTATAGATGGTACATGAGATTATAATCAGGATTTTTCTTCAAATTCAAATTTTTCAGCCTATTATTATTAGCCCAGGAAAAATGAAATGGCTACTAACCATGGTGATTGAAGGGAGCCTTTATCTACAGATGCAGCAAATCTCTGAATACCAGTGCTGGGATACAGCATCAGAGGAAGGCTACAGCCCTAATGCCCTGTTTATTTGGCCTTCCAGGGCAACTGGTCAGCTGCTGCGTAAAGCAGCATGGTGGACTAGATGGACCACTGGTCTGATCCAGTAGGCTTTACTTATGTTCTTATGCAATCAAAGGTATCCACTCTAATTTCACCACTCTGCTGCCAGTCCTTGTGGTGGGCCTGTAGGAAGGACATCTGGGCCTTGTGGTTCATCGGCTGCTCCTCAGTAGTATGCAGTTTGCTGCCCACTTAGCTGAACTTTTAGTCTTCGTGCTGATAATTTAAGGAGTTGCTTTGGATGCACAGATGGTGAATAGGCATGTACAAGGAAATGTGTGCCTGATGTGATTGACCAGCCAGCATTCCAGCATGCAGAGAAGGGATGCAAAAGCCTTTGTGCTATGTTGTGCCTAGAGGTTAATGATCTGGATAATTGTCTAGAGAAAGCTGGGAAGGGAGGCTTGACCATCAGAGCACTGTGGCTGGAGCCTGTATTTAAGCTGGCAGGCAGCATGGAGACATGTGCAGCTCTGCATAAAGGTCAAACTGCAGGAGACTTTTTTTTTTAACATGTCAGGCTTGGGTTCCCCAGAAGTAACTTGCTTTGCTTTCAGCCACATGATCAGATGTGGGGAACATTCATTTAAAACTCTGCAGAGGTTTCATTCATCTTGGATTGCCATGCAGGGGAAGGAGGGACTCCTTCCTCCCCCCCCATGCCACTTTTCCTGAACCAAAATGGCCCCAGGGATAAATTATTTGCCCCTTGTTGAGCTTTTGGAGCATATACCACCGCAAAAAGGGGGGAATAAGTCTCCTGTGGCTGTTTTGGCTTGGGAAAACAGCGTGGAGGGGGAAGTAATAGCCCAAGCCAAATTACAACCTTGCAGACCTGTAAATGGACATTTATCACAGCTGCTGTGTGGGTGGAGAAAAAGTGAGTCCAGACCAGAGAACCTAGAACCAGACTTATTAAAAAAAATATTTTGTAATTTGCCCACAAGGTTCAAACAAGAAACAGTGGGGCTCCATGTTTATTGTAAACAGCAGTCATGTTTAAAATGGGGTTTAACTCATTTCCATTTTCCTGGCCTGAAATGGCTTCATGTAGATGCTATTTTCCAGCTTTAGGGGAAAGGTAATGTTTGACTATCTTACTTATGGAGTGAATGGTTCTATCACTTAGGTCTTTGTGATCAGATACACAAACCAATCAGCAGGCTTTTGAACAAGTTACCAGCTTTGCCACTTTAAAGGCCCCCCCCTTCCCTATAAAATCCCCAGTGCTGCATTATTTATCAAAACCACTTCCCTGCATGCCTTAGCATTACTATCTATGATCTGCTCTGCCTCTGAAAATTCAGGAAAGATTTTTTACTGGGAACTTTCTTCCTGCAAACACATTAGCTCTCTCTTACTCTCTCCCTCTCCTAATGAAACGCAGCTCCCTTCAACTCTATCCACTGTAGCTGTTTTTGGGAACAGGGGTGGGGCTGCCTTTGGAAGGGGAGGCATGTGGTTGGATTTCTTCTCCCTCCCCACATCACCAGAAGAATGAAAAAGATTAGGACAGTGCTAGGCTGATGTGTAAACTTTGGGTCTCTTTGGCTCCCCAGGTTCTCTATGGCTGGAAACAAAACACACACACACACAAATCCCAACCAGCCAGCAAAGAATTCCAGTGTTTCCTATTGAATTCAGCCCAAACACTTTGGTTTCTTGTATTGCTTATTGTTTGATCATGTGAGCAAGACTGTGTGTGGGAGGGAGAAGAAAAGGAGCATCAGTGGAGCTTTAATGGAATCAGTGGTTTCTAATAATAATATATAGAGATTATTCAAAGCACAATTCCTGGGTTGTAGGAGGAGTTACATTTCAGAGGTCCTTGAACTCTTTTGCAGCTGAATGGTGCCCAAGATTCAAATAAACTGGGCTAATCAATGCAGAGAGAATTTATATAGCGTGGTGGGAGAAAATAAACAGATATAGGGTAAATGCAGACTGGTGCATCTGACTTTGTTTTTCTTTTTAAAAGAAACTTTATTCAACTACAGGAGAAGTGAAGTTGTTTATGGGAATGCCCAGAAGCCCAGATCCCAGGATTTCTGCTGAGGTCAACCACATGCATTAATTTTGCATTCATCACAGCTTGATTCTTAAGATCCAAAGTTACAAGCAATACAATATGGAACTTAAAGATCTTGATTATGCAGATAACTTTCTCCTGGGAAATAATTTGCAGAACAGATCATATGCTTGTCACAACCTCTTGGTTGGATAATTTGTCGGCATGGAAATGGAGGAGTATTTCATTATGACTGTACTCAGACAAAGCAAGCAAGGTTTGCGCAGGGCACAACACTCAAAGCTTCTCCATTTTTCTCTCCACTTACTGACAAAAGCCAATTTCTTTGCACTGAAAGGAGTAAAAGGAAATGGAATTCATGTTTGAGGGTGTGGTGAAATCCATTTTACTTTGGAGAACTGGACTGTACAAAACCTTAAAAAAAAAAAAAAGGTCCCATTTGACCGGGGAATTTTATTATTTTCAGAAAGAAAGAAAAGAAAAACTACAAGAAACATAAAACAACAACAACACGATAACAACACATAACAAATCAATGATAGTGGAGCTCATACTTAATTTCAAATTAACAATGCAAGTATAATTGAATCTTAACATGTTTTACACACCTGTACTGGTTTTACCATCAATAACTTTCATATTCAAATCATTTTCAGAATCTTTATGCATTTTGTTCAGTCCATCTGTAACGTCTCGCCCAAGTTTCTTCAAACAGTTCATTATTTTTCCCTTGTAGTTGTAAAGTTAATTTGTCCATTTCTGCTGCTTCAAACAGTTTCTTTAGAATTTCTTCTTTTGTTGGTGTTTCTTCTCCTTTCTAATATTTTGCATAAAGTATTCTAGCTGCTGTCACAATATGTACAATCAAATATATCTGTTGTTTTGTAAAATCCTGTGGAATAACATTTAATAAAAACAATTCTGGTTTAAATGGAATATTTCTCTAGTATTTTCTGTAATATTTCATGTATCCGGACCCAATATGTTTTAGTTACCTTACATGACCACCACATATGAAAGTAAGAACCAATATTATTTTTATATTTCCAACATACATTTGACACATTAGGATACCATTTGGCTAAATTATCAGGAGTCATGTGCCATCTATAAAACATTTTATATATTATCTTTGTAAGAAACAGCTTTCGTAAATTTATATTTAGTTTCCAAACTCTAGACCATTCCTGCAGCTGAATATTGTGGCCTAAGTTTTGAGCCCATTTAACCATTGATTCTTTTACAATTTCATCCTGCAATTCCATATCTAACAACAGAGTA
Organism: Gekko japonicus; assembly: GCF_001447785.1. Lineage (NCBI taxonomy): Eukaryota > Metazoa > Chordata > Lepidosauria > Squamata > Gekkonidae > Gekko > Gekko japonicus. The sequence continues at coordinate 59,991 of NW_015163609.1, forward strand.
TAAATTCGTTTTATGTATTTCCCTTCCATTCCAAACAAAATTTTATCAAGTTCCAGAAGTGAATAATGGAAACCAGTTATTTGATCTTTACTAAATCTAGAATCTATTTTTGCTTTTTTCCCACCAGTTTAAACAGATACCTCTTCTTCTAAGTTCATCTTGATTATATATTTGATTTTGTTTATTTAACAACTTCAATCTTCGAAATATCTTGAATTATTTGAATCTGTTTTTTAGTACAATTTTTGTTAGGATTTTAGTTTTCTTAAAATTAATTTTAATCCTGCATGTTGTCCATATTCTTGTATTATTTTGAGAAGTGGTTCAATTGTTTCTTGTGGATCCTCCAATATGAAAACCAAGTCATCTGCAAATGCTTGTAGTTTATACTCTTCTCCTTTAAGTTTAAGTCCTTTAATGGATTAATGCCTTCTTACCATATCACAAAGTATCTCTAGGGCAAAAATGAATAATCAAGGTGATAAAGGGCAACCTTGCCTTGTTCCTTTTTGGATTGTTATATTTTGTGAAAAATCTCCATTTACAATTATTTTGGCTGACTGGTTAGTATATAAAAATCTTCTCCACATTTCCATGTCATTAACTATTCTAACATAAAAGCCTAAGCAAGATTGTTGAAGGCCTTCTCTGCATCCAAGAACATCAGCGCCATTTGTTTCTCAGGATGGGCTTCAAAATATTCCAGTATACTCAGTATTGTTCTTACATTATTTCTCATTTGTCTTTTTTGTTTTTTTACCAAAAGGTTCAGATGTACAAAACCTTCACTTTTAAAAGGTTTTATTATTTATTTATTTATTTTTCACATTTATACCCCGCCCTCCCCAATGGGCTCAGGGCGGCTTACAGAGGCAAGGCAGAACCTTGCCATAATAAAACATCATATACACAATAATATAAAACATATAATACATCTTACAAAATCCTCAGTTAAAACATGGTGCTCAATACTTCCATTGGTCCAGAGATGGCAGATTGTAGGTCCGAAATTCCGAGTAGTACTTCCCACGGCTTAGGGCTTCTTCAATATTCAGATGTTTCCTCAGGGCGGTGGTGGTATAGTAGGGGCAGCGGCTCCTACTCAAAAGCCTGGTGGAAGAGCTCCGTCTTGCAGGCCCTGTGGAACTGCATAAGGTCCCGCAGGGCCCGGATCTCCCCTGGGAGCTCATTCCACCAGGTAGGAGCCGCCACCGAAAAAGCCCTGGCCCTAGTAGCAGTTAATTTGGTATCCTTGGGGCCCGGGATAGCTAACAAATTTTGGGCCCCCGACTGTAGTGCTCTTGGGGGACATATGGGGAAAGGGGGGGTCCCTCAGGTAGGCTGGACCCTGGCCATATAGGGCTTTATAGGTAAGAACTAGCACTTTGAAGCGAATCCGGTACACTATTGGCAACCAGTGCAGCGCTTTCAGCACAGGCTGAATGTGGTCCCTTCTAGAGAGACCCATTAACAGCCTGGCTGCAGCATTCTGCACCAGTTGCAGCTTCCGGATTTGCAACAAAGGCAGCTCCAAGTAGAGAGCTTTCTCTTAGTGGAGAACAGTGGTGGTGGGGAATCAAATGCTCCCCAGACTCATCCAGCCAAACTTTAGAAAGGTTAATTGGTCCCTGGCTGGATATAATGAAGTGATCAGCTTACATCTTCTGCTTAAAAGCTGACATGTAGTGGGGAAAAACAAAGATTTGGGAGGTTTAAGATGCTAGACGGTCTCTTCCTAGAGATTTCAGGAAAGGTTTCTTTTACTTACAAAGGTGGTAGGCAAAGAAAGATAATAAAAACCCATTGGCACAGAGGGGAAGGTCCTTTTTTTTTTTTGCTGATTCCATCTAGGCATATTGAGGTCTCAAATGAGGGCTCCTGATGAAGAACCTGCTGAAGATGGCCATTGCCATCTAGGAGACTGCAGGCTTGAACAAAGATTCCAAGGTAGTGGGAACATTTAGAACTACTGTATCATGCCCATAGCTACAGTGGGGCATCTCAGGGCTAGGCCCCCCAACTTACTAGCAAGGCCCCATGACTTCCCATCCAGCCAAGGGCCCGTGAGCAGTGGCAGGTGCGGGGAAGGAGCCGAGTATTCCAGTGCAGCTGTCTGACACGAAGGGCCAGCTACAGTGACCATGTGAAGCCAGACAGCACCTCTCTGTTCCCCCCGAAACTGAATTAAATTACCTTTAATTTGATTTGCCAGTGCCCCCTAAGAAACGGAAATGCCACCTGACTTAAAAAATTCTGGCTACAGGCCTGTACTGTAACTTCTAAGTTAAGGAGCCTGCCTTAGAATAACACCAGGTAGGCCATGTACAGAGTAAGGGACAGAAGAACTGCATGTCTCTTTGGTGTCCCTTGTTCAATCTATTGCTATGCTGAGAGTATGCATGTGGGCATTTTCTTTTTACTAAATATTTTATAACTTTTAATGCTGGTAGCTGTTCTCTGTACCTAACCACCATTTGAACACACCATTTTAAAACGAGCACCAAAAGGGGGGCAGTTAATTGGCAAGTGGTTAATCACCCAGTGGTGCACAAGTGTAGCAAGATGTCCCTGCAGAAAAAGGAGGTGCAGGCACAAGGCAGGGCCTTAGAGTGAGAACATAAGGAAAGGCTGTTTTAGAGGGTAATTCCTGCAAAGGCCACGTGGTGGCAGTAGTAAAGCAAAAGAGGGACAAAAAAAACCTCTTCTGAGTGTTGGGAAAGCCAGGTAAGTGGCATATGCCAGGAGACTTGGACAGCCACTGGTGTCCAGATATCTTAAAGGCCAAGATAGAACAGGGTCTGTAGGTTAGTAGGGCTATTCCACCACAGAGGGTGAGACAAAACTACATACCATTTTTAAGGAGCATTTCCTGCAGTGTCAAAAATGCCTCCACTTTTCAGTGGTTTCTTGGGACTGCTTCTGAAAATGTCTACCAGTTCATTTATAGCACACTCTTCTTGCACTTTCTTTCAGTTTTAATTCACTTCAGTTGTATGGATGGGCATGAACTGCATTTTTGTAGTTCAGTTAATGGTTCATGGCTGAACCAAAAACTGAACCACAAAGTCATATGAACGGGGAGGCTGGTTCAAGAGCGGACTCGGTTCATATTGGTTCATGAGACATTTAAAGTTTAAACCACTGCTTTCTGCTCCCCATGGCTTTTTGAGGGGAACAGAAAGCAGTGGTTTAAAGCCCTGCTTTCTGCTCTTCAAGAACTGCCATGAACTGCATCAGAAATCATGAAAGTTCATGCCAGTTCTTCAGTTCATGAACACTGCTTTGTGAACCATGAACCAGCCCAAATTCCATTTGTGCCCATTCCTATTCAGTTGCCCTCAGTGACATCATTAAATTTGATTGCTAAATGGTATTGACTAGCATTATCTTTGTGTCTAATCCAATAAGTGGAAAGCAGAAGTAAAGAAAGATAAATGGTACAGTAACAGAGGGGAAAGTAGAACAAAGTTTGAGTCTAGTGGCCTCTTTAAAACCAACAAAGTTTTATTCAAGGTATGAGCTTTTGTGTGCATGCATACTTCCTCATATAGTAGTTAGGAAAATCTATGGCACAAAACAAGACTGAAAATGAAATTCACATCCCATCAGAATGGTTTTCAGGAAATATTTTTAATGCCTTCCTGGGATATAGTTGATGCAGCCTTTTTACATGTATGAATGAGGCCGTGAAGAGACAAGCAAATAGTCATAAGAACATAAGAGACGCCAATGTTGGATCAGGCCAAAGGCTCATCCAGTCGAACACTCTGTCACACAGTGGCCAAAAATACCAGGTGCCATCAGGAGGTCCACCAGTGGGGCCAGGACATTAGAAGCCCTCCCACTGTTGACCCCCCCCAAGCACCAAGAAGGCAGAACATCACTTGCCCCAGAGCCCCTATCTATACCTTGTGGCTAGTAGCCACTGATGGACCTCTGCTCCATATGCATATCTAATTCCCTTTTGAAGCCGTCCATGCTTGTAGCCGCCACCACTTCCTGTGGCAGCGAATTCCATGTGTTAATCACTCTTTGTGATTCCATGGGAATCCTATACCTTCCAGCTCCAGTTCTCTCTATAGTGTAGAAGGGACCTAATTTCTAAGCTTCTAAGTTAAAACACATATATCACATTTAACTGGATAATATAGCTTCTTCTTGTCCATTGTTCCTTGACTCTTCACATCAACTGCTGTTCTTGATCCACTCATATTTGAGGAGTTGTTGGAGAACTTGTTCAGCTTTTCTGCTTTCAGTTTAGACTTCTGCCATTTCCCACAGCAAAATACAGCTCAAAGGAGACACTTCATGCTAGAGGGAAAGGAACTGGGTGTTTACAATGTTCCATTCCCTCTATTTTTAGACAATGAGGTATTTCCAAGAGCATTTCAACTCTTCCATCCCAGAAACACTGCTTTCCTTTTCTTGTTTTCATGCTTTCCAGAGCAAGTTCCTTCTGTATTCTGAATACACTGGGTTGTTTTGTTTGCATTCAAGAAATCAGTATTTCCTGTTGACTAGTCTGCTCTCACCTATGTTTCAAATAACACCAACATTATTCAGATCAAAATCACTCATCCTTGTCCTACTTCCTCCTATCACCCCACATTGCAATTAATGGGACTCTTTAGTGATGAAATCAGAGGCAGTAGAATATTTCCTACAAGTACCCTGTCAGCAAAAGCATTCCTACAAGTCTTTACATAGACTTTACGTATAGACTACTTTTTTCCATACAGAAGTCATGTTTTGTTTGCTTTACGGAAGCAAATACACTGATCAGGGAGAGGCCAGTGTTGCATCTGTTTGGTGTGCAAAAGGCCCCAGGTCCAGTCACCGGTATCTCCAGTTAAATGGGATCAGGTTGTAGGTGATATGAGAAATCTTAGTCTGAGACCCTGGAGAGCTGCTGCTAGTCTGAGTAGAAAATACTGAACCTGATGGACCAAGGGTCTGATTCAGTATAAGGCAGCTTCATACATTCATGTGTGTGACTAAAACTCTGTTGACAAACTCTTTCAGTAACAGCAGAAGTTAATGTGTATTAAACTGAAAAGTGTTTATGTGAATGTGATCTGGCCATCAGCAATTTGGTAGTATATGCCAAAAATCAGGAAAACCATATCTTATCACATGAATAATGTGGTTGCACCCACCACCCTGTATCAGAATTCCAATTAGGCCCACAGGTTGCCCCCCCAGTTATGTCTCCTCCCCCTGACCAGGTCATTGAAGGGCCAGTAGGGATGATGCTTCTCAAATTCATTGCAAGGCAAAGTGGTTGAGGTCAAGACTTTATATTTAGAAAGTTTATATACTGGCATTATTTCAGTGTACAAACATACATCAAAACTTCAATCCATTAACACTTGGTTGGGCAAGAAACTGTACAGCTTTTCTTTATTATGCAAGACAGTTTGCATTACTAATCACTTTAAATGGGGAAAAAACTATTTCCACTGGTCTGGTGGGCCGGGGTTCCTGCCAAACTGTCATGTGGTAACTTTGGGGAGCCCCTGTTGGAAGCCTTGTCATGTATGCCTTTCTGTCCTTCAGAACCTGCCTTTGGAGACTTGGGGAGGGCTGCGAGCATAGGGGGGATGCTTGCCTTGCTTCCAGTGTCTGGCTGGGGGGGGGAAAGGTCTGCCCTAGTGAAGTTTCAGTGTGAGTTTGGTGTCGCTGGCTTGTTCCTGAGCCGTTCCATAGACTCCTGTAACAGCAGCTGTGTTTTCCAGAGAGAGCACTGGGGAGACCTTTTTTGAGGGGTCCATAATCGGGAACCCAGAAATGTAATCCAACTTGGAGAGATTGTAGAGAAGCGGACAGCAGGGTGAGGTTCCCTGTGCGTTTGGTGTGTGTAGCTTGCAGGGGGTCCATTCTATATAGTTTTGAACCTGTGCTTGACATTTTCCCCAGGTAGAGGAGAGTCAGCCAGAGATATCCTCCAGGTTTGGTATCTCTAGCACACTGGAGGACTGTTTTGCTGTGCTACAAACCTCACAAATTGAACCAGTTCAGTTCTCTGGGACTTTGATTCTTTTCTGCAGAGCTTCTATCGCCCTTACTTTCTTTGCCGTCTTTTCCCCCTTCTTTGGAAACAATAGAGGATAGGGCACCTTTTCAGAGGGCTGTAACTTGGACCCCATAAATACAATCCTTATCAAACTTGGGGGGCAGGTAGAGGAGAGTCATCCAGAGATATCCTGCAGGTTTGGTGTCTCTAGCACACTGGAGGACTGTTTTGCTGTGCTACAAACCTCACAAATTGAACCAGTTCATCTAATGTCAAAATGTTTGTGATAGTCCATGGTTTGCGAATTATGTATGCCACGAACCATGAACCAATGTGAACCACATTTTCCTGGTTCATTCCCATCCCTACTCAACAGGGTTCTGACCACTTGGAACAGCTCCACTGACCTACACTGTGCAGACACAATGGTAGTGGAAGAGTATAGTTTAAACTTGGGGGGCAGGTAGAGGAGAGTCATCCAGAGATATCCTGCAGGTTTGGTGTCTCTAGCACACTGGAGGACTGTTTTGCTGTGCTACAAACCTCACAAATTGAACCAGTTCAGCTAATGTCAAAATGTTTGTGATAGTCCATGGTTTGCGAATTATGTATGCCACGAACCATGAACCAATGTGAACCACATTTTCCTGGTTCATTCCCATCCCTACTCAACAGGGTTCTGACCACTTGGAACAGCTCCACTGACCTACACTGTGCAGACACAATGGTAGTGGAAGAGTATAGTTTCTTTGCCACCATCACTGCCACAGAGTATGCTTTAAAATGAGCTTAGCCTATGTCTTATCGGATTAGTTCTGAGTCTTCCTCTAATGTTTCTCTAGTCATCTCTCTAGTGTTTTCATCATCCACAGTCCCCGAGTAAACCTGCCTGGACTCAGTATGGAGGTAATAATATTGATATGCCTTATAGGGTTATTGTTAGGATTAATGAGTTATCATGTGTGAAGCACTTTGAATACTCAGAAAGTGAAGCCAGTGCACCTGTCTTCTCCCCTAAATGCTCCTGGAGGTTGAAGGCTGTGACCTGGCAACTCTAGATGGTGCCAAGGCAGCCCTGTAGCTAGACGATTTGGTGGGGCACTGGATGGAGGGGGGCATGGGGAAAAAGAATGGAGGTGCCCAACAGCAAGGGGAGTGAGCGTGCACACAGTGGAGGAAGGGGGTGTGGTGGGGAGGGGTGAGATGGCCTGTGTGTGCATGTTGGGGCTCCTATCCTCCTTGGCACCTGGTGAGTGGGCCTGGTGACAACTTGCCCATGCCCCCAGTGCCCATTGCCATGGCAATCGGCCAGGCCTACCGCCACACTTGACTACTGCCTTAGCAGCAGGCCAGGCCAGGCCAGGCCAAAGCCAGCCAGCCGTTCAGCCAGCTGACCAGGGCAGGCGACCAGGTGGGTGCTGCTGTTGCTCACCACCCTTCCTCTCCCTCCCTTCCTCCCTCTCTTCCTTCCCCTATCTGGCTCCAGCGCTGCCTCACCTGTTGGTCCCTAGAGGTGAGGCGAGCCAAGCTGGTGGTTCTGGGTGAGCTGTCTTGCTCCACCTGGCCGCCACCAGTGAGCAAGCAAGTGAGCAAAAGGGACAGGTGCCACCTACGGGGAGGACTGCTGGCTGGGGGTGGGACTGGGGGGCCATCAGCTCAGTGGCTGGGCTACTGTGGCACAGCTTACTAAAAAAAATACCAGGGGCTCTGGGAAAATCAGGGGGGGGGTCAGGGGAGATTTGGGAGGGGCTATTGCCCAAGGGCTCCATGGTATCTACAGACCTGTGCCAAGGTACCAACTTGTTCAGCTGTTTGGGATACTTTTTAGTTTATTCAGTCTCATCATGTAAACAGGGTCCCTGGAGATTTGAGGCCTACCACCTGCCTTCATGACTCTTGCCCTTCCTGGCTACTCAGTTCTGCCACAGGAGGTAGCTAACTAATTAGGTTTGAAAGGTAGTTCATGCTTTCTTGAGAGAGGGGGTGGTCACAGGCTTATTAAACAATGTGTGGGGGCTGGAGATCACCCACAATTACAAGTGATCTCCAGGCTACAGAGATCAGTTCCCCTGGAGAAAATGGCTGCTTTGGAGGTTAGTCGGTATGGCATTACTCCCTAGGGTTGCCAGGTCCTACCTTTATGCCACTAGAGGTGAGGCGAGCCAAGCTGGTGGTGCTGGGTGAGCTGTCTTGCTCCACCTGGCCACCACCAGTGAACAAGCAAGTGAGCAAGAGGAACAGGTGCCACCCACGGGGAGGGCTGTCACTTCTGTGTGATGTCATTGTGTTGCTGCATCACTGTTTGGGGGTGGGGTTTCCCCTGCCAGTGGACAGAAGTCCCCAAAAGCCAGGAATCTCCCACCCTGGCCTGGGGAATGGGAACCCTATTACACCCTGCCCTCCCAGGCTCCACCCTCAAATTTCCAGAAATTTCCCAACCTATAGTTGGCAATCCTAAGTGGTTACCCCAGCCTTGAAACAGGCTGTGGTGCATCCAGTACTGAAGAAACCTATCCTGGACCCAGGAGATTTCAGTAACCATTGACCAGTCTCCAATGTTCCATTCTGGAGTAAGGTGATTGAATGGGTCACGTCAGGACAACTTCAAGCATTCCTGGATGAAGTGGGTTGTTTGGATCCCATCTGGTTTCAGGCCTGGTCCTGGCTTGGTTGCCCTGGTGGATGATCTGTGCCTGGAGATGAATGGAGTATGACTTTGTTGATTCTCCTGGGTCTCTCAGCAGCTTTTGATACTAGTAATCATGGTATCCTTCTGGACCATCTTTCTGGTCTGGGGCTGGGAGGCACAGTTTTGCAGCAGTTCTAGTCCTATCTGGAGAGATGGTTTCAGAAGATGGTGCTGGGGTTCTGCTGCTTAGCCCCTGGGGTTTTGGCCGGCGGATTCCCACAAGACTCCATGTTGTCCTCTATGCTTTTCAGCATCTATATAAAATCACTGCGTGAGGTCAAATGAAGATTAGGCTGGGTTGTCACCAATATGCAAATGATACTCATCCCTATCTCATATTTCCAGCCTATCCAAGGGAAGCTGTAGAAACCCTAAAACTGTGCCTAGACACGATTTTGGAGTGGGCATGGGCTAATAAACTTAGACTTGATCCTGACAAGATGGGAGCGAACACATGAACACATGAAGCTGCCTTATACTGAATCAGACTCTCGGTCCATCAAAGTCAGTATTGACTCTCAGTGATCCCTCCTTCCTGCCCTATGGTTTAACTGTTGTTTTTATGTTTCTGTATGTATATTTTAGCTAGGTTTTAATTTTTCTAATGATGAATTTTTGTTTGGTTTTAATGGTTTTTAAGATGTGTCTTATTTTTTTAATCTGTTAACTGCCTTAGTGGCCCTGATGAGGGCATAAAGGCAAGGTATATATTTTGTAAATAAATAAATATTGCAGATGAAAAGATGAGGCCAATGGAATTTGGCTTGCCTAAGGATCCAGTGAGCTCATGCTGAATCAAGATTTGAACCAGGGACTTCCTGGTCTGTGGCTCACAGCTGAAGCTCTTAGCTGTCACCCTACTCAAATTCCATGGATGTGGCAGAAGTCATAGAACTGTGATATGCAAGTGGAGCATCATTAATCAATATTGCCTAGCTAGATACCGTAACTTGTGTACTACAATAGACCTTTGGTTAATAATACACCTTGCCACATCTGGATTTTGGGGCTGTTGCTAGTGACCATGCTTTGGGTTAAAGAATTTACTAGCAGAGGAAAAGAAAATACTGCAAGCATATGACTGTACTCGTGGACAATTAAGAACAGATGTGAAAGCTTGACCTCTAGTGGCTACAAATAGCTGTGAAAAGCCAGATGTGAGGAAGGACAGGAGGTGGGTGGGGGAAGAGGGGGATCAAATATCAGCAACAAAGAAGGTGGAAGAACAACCCAGCTGCAGAAAGCAAGCCTGGAAATTGACAAACTGTAATTATGCAACAAGAAGGCCTAGATAATTTCAAAGCATAGGTACTTAAGAAGAGCTTTGTAAAATGACATCAAAGTTCTGTCTAGTTAAGCACCCAACCTGTAGCCAATGCAATTCATAAATAGGGCTTGATGAAAATACACACACCTTCTGTGGCCTGTCACCAGTGCCAGGGGTATATTGCCTGCTATGGCTTAGTACTTTTTAAATGATTGCTTGATACAAAACATTTTGTGATTCGGTGCAAATCCAGGCATATCATACATAAGAAATGCCCTGTTGGATCTGACCAAGGGCTCATGTAATCCAGTATTCCAACAGTGGCTAGCTGGGTACTGCACAGGAACCCAAAAACAGCATATGGAAGACCCTGCGGTGTGCCCCCACAGCCATTCACTCTCCTGTAAATGGTATTCAGAGGCATACTGCTTCTGAACATGGGACTTGCAATCAGCTACCATGGCTGATAGATCTGTGCCCCATGATTTTCTTTTTCACTGATCAGCTTTTTAGTTTAAACATTATTCAAGATTTTGTATTAAAAGCAGAACTTAAATAATTGCTGGAATGTTCTGCCTTATGTTCTCCTCAGGTTTATTTCTTTTCACATAGAGAGTAAAAGGGTGCTACAGTTCCAAACCAATGCAATTTCCTGACACATCCCCAAATATTTTTATAATGCAAGAGCTTATTCATCAGCTATGAATGTCACAGTCTGCTTACCCAGTCTTCCATTATCGGGAATGGTATTTGTTTCCAATATTTTCCAACTAAGATGAAGGCAGTGATTAATTTTCCTGGTAGATTTCAGTGGGTTGTTTTTCCAGCTCATGTCTTAAAATATCTCAGAATTATTATATTTATTACATTGCCATTCCTCTTTTCCTCCAAAGAGCCAGGGGTTACATACAGGGATTTCTCATCTCTTGACTTTGCCCTCACAATAACCACGGGAGGCAGGTTGAGGCATCCAGTGAGCTCCATGTGAGGTCATCCAGTGAGCTTCACAGTGGAGTGGGGATGTGAACCCAGGTCTCCCCAGTCTTGGTCCAACCAGAGGTCATTTCAGGGGGGATCGCAGGGGATCGCAGTTCCCCCGGGTGAGGTACGGGGGGGTGGGGCACATGACGAAGCCCCGCCCCCTGCTTCCGGCCGCCCCACTTCCGGCCCTCATTCAGCCAGGAGGAGGCAGGAGAAGAGGGAGGGTAAGTTGCTTCCTCCCTGCCTCTCCCCACCCCTGCCTGCCTGGCGCCAGGGAGGGCCTTTGCGGGGCTTCCTTGCACTCCCGCCGGCCTTGCAGGTTCACCGCCAGGCCCCTCATGGGGCTCGGCAGTGGAGCTGCAAGGCCAGCGGCGGCCGCGACCATTGGGGGCAGGGTGTGTGGCCTTATGACACACTTCTGGTGATGTCAGGGGGTGTGGCCTTATGACACACTTCTGGTGATGTCAGGG
>NW_015163609.1:71615-73665 GCF_001447785.1 Gekko japonicus
GGGCTTTGCCTTCTGATTGGTGGCGATATATGCTGAGGAGCAATTCCATCAGCCATACACTAAGGGAGTGCATTTTAGAATTAGAACTTTGGCACCCACTACTCAAATATAATAAAGGAGAGATTACAATGCCATTCCTCTTTTCCTCCAAAGAGCCAGGGGTTACATACAGGGATTTCTCATCTCTTGACTTTGCCCTCACAAGAACCATGGGAGGCAGGTTGAGGCATCCGGTGAGCTCCATGTCAGGTCATCCAGTGAGCTTCACAGTGGGGTGGGATGTGAACCCAGGTCTTCCCAGTCTTGGTCCAACAATGTTCTATCCACAACACATGGATCACATAATGGGACTGCATCACAGTACAAGGAGATCTAATGTATTATGTGAGAACAGCCAAACAGAGGGCGCAAATATGGGTGACAGTCTGCTTTAGAAGCATCTGCCCTTTTAACATAAATTTACAGCACAGATTTTTTATTTAAAAAAGGAGGGTAGGTGGGTTTTAATGACCTCTGGATGGAACATAATGTACCAGATTGATTAATTTAATCAATGTTGGTACAATTATTATCACCATCAGTGAAGTGATGCATAATATTTCTACTCTGCTCTCTTCTGCTTATGATTAAATTTCCACTTCATTCTCTCCTGTTTATGAGTACCTCTAAATGAGTATTGACTGAATATTCACAGGAGTGTTAATGTTTTTAGACTACTAGCAAAATTTGAAAAATTGTCGATCCCCTATTATCTAGAATAGTTTCCTGTCTCGAATGAATTAACAATAATAGATTGTAACTAAGTATGTAAATAAATGGGAAAGGAATTTTCAAATTAAACAGGTACTTGTCTTTTTCATCCCGCAGAGTTCAGCACAGCTTTGGACAGGCTATTTAAATAGTGAATTTAGTACTTTCCCTTTGTTTGTGGGTTCCAGGTCCTCACACAAGCTCCCAAATCCTGATGGTTCTTGCTCTTAATGTAGAACCCACATGAACACAACCCCTTGATCATCTTGGTTGCCCTCTTCTGTACAGTTCCCAGCTCTGCAGTTTACTTTTTGAGACACAGTGACCAGATCACCAGAACTACACATAGTATTCCAAATCAAGCCACGCCATAGATCTATACAGGGTATTATAATATTGGCCATTCTGTTTTCAGTCCCTTTCCTAATAATCCCCAACATAGTTTGCTTTTTTCCACTGCTGTGGCACACTGAATTGACACTTTTATTGAGCTATCTACTATGAGCCCAAGAGCTCCTTCCCTCTCAGTCCCAGCAAGTTCAGACCCTATTAGCATATACTTGGGATTTTTTGTGCCAATGTAGATCACCTTACACTTATCAACAGTGAACTTCACTTTCTCTTTCTTGGACCCAATTCAAATTGCTCAAACTATTAATTTCGTTCTTGATTCTGTGGACAGCTGAAATTTCAGGATATTCCACATAATGAGTTTGATTAGAGATTATTTCTTAATGAACACTAGTGGCTCATTGAGCTAATCTTCAGCCATATTCGTACAACATAACTGGGATGAGTGACTACACACAGCAGGATCATGGTGGCAGTCCTTGCTCCAGTCTATCCTTTTCCAGTCTCCCCTGCAAGCATCAAAAACAAATGAACACTGCAATTAACAAGTCTAATATCAATGCCTTAAAATAAATATTTTGAAATACCAAATGAGTGTATATTTTTAATAAATATTCAGTTATCAATGTTTTCTTATTTGTTGTTGTTCAGTCGCACAGTCGAGTCCGACTTTTTGCGACCCCATGGACCACATCACGCCAGGCCCTCCTGTCTTCCGTCGTGCTCTGGAGTTTGCTTAATTTCATGTCCATTGCCTCAATAACACTGTCTACCCATCTCATCCTTTGCCGTTCCCTTCTTCTTTGACCTTCAATCTTTCCCAGCATCAGGGTCTTCTCCAGTGAGTGCTCCCTTCTCATTTGGTGGCCAAAGTATTTGAGCTTCAGCTTCAGTATCTGGCCTTCCAGGGAACAGTCAGGGTTGATTTCTTTTAGGATTGACTTATTTG
>NW_015163609.1:74013-98319 GCF_001447785.1 Gekko japonicus
CACTGCTTCCACAACTTCTCCTTATATTTGCCAAGGAGTGATGGGGCCACATGCCATGATCATAGTTTTTTTAATGTTGAGTTTCAAGCCAACCTTTGCGCTCTCCTCTTTTACCTTTAGCAAGAGACTCTTTAAGTCCTCTTCACTTTCTGCCATTAGAGTGGTATTGTCTGCATATCTGAGGTTGTTGATGTTTTTCCCAGCAATCTTAATTCCGGTTTATAAATCATCCAGGCTGGCATTTTGCATGATGTACTTTGCATATAAATTAAATAAGCAAGGGGACAATATACATCCTTGTCGTACTCCTTTTCCTATGCTACACCAATCAGTTGTTCTATATCCTGTTCTGTTGCTTCTTGACCCTTATACAGGTTTCTCAAGAGACATGTGAGCTGGTCTGGTACTCCCATCTTTTTAAGGACTTGCCATAGTTTGTTGTGATCCACACAATCAATGGCTCTAGCGTAGTCAATGAAGCAAAAGTAGATATTTTTCTGGTGCTCTCTTGCCTTCTCCATAATCCAGCAAATGTTGGCAATTTGATCTCTAGTTCCTCTACCTCTTCGAAACCCAGCTTGTACTTCTGGCAGTTCTCTATCCACGTACTGCTGAAGCCTAGCTTGTAGGATCTTTAGCATGACCTTGCTAGCTTGTGAAATGAGTGCAATTGTGCGATAGTTTGAACATTCCTTGGCATTGCCCTTCTTTGGGATTGGAATGTATACTGATCTTTTCCAGTCCTGTGGCCACTGTTGTGTTTTCCAAATTTGCTGTCAAACCGAGTGCAGGACTTTGACAGCATCATCTTTTAAGACTTTGAATAGCTCAGCTGGGATACCATCACCTCCACTAGCTTTGTTGTTAGTAATGCTTTCTAAGGCCCAAATGACTTCGGATCCCAAGATGTCTGGCCCAAGGTCAGTGATTACACTGTCATGGTTGTCAAGGACATTAAGGTCCTTCTTGTATAATTCTTCTGTGTATTCTTGCCATCTTTTCCTAATCTCTTCTGCTTCCGTTAGGTCCCTACTATTTTTGTCCTTTATCATGGCCAGCTTTGCATGGAATGATCCCTTGATTTCTCCAATTTTCTTGAAGAGATCTCTAGTTTTTCCCATTCTATTGTTTTCCTCTATTACTTTGCATTGTTCATTCAGGAAAGCCTCATCTCTCCTTGCTTTTCTCTGAAAATCTGCATTAGTTGGGTAAATCTTTCCTTTTCACCTTTGCCTTTTGCTTTCCTTCTTTCCTCTGCTATTTGTAAAGCCTCATCAGACAGCCACTTTGCTTTCTTCCATTTCTTTTTCTTTGGGATTTTAAATAAATATTCAGTTATCAATGTTTTCTTATACCAAATCCAAAAGCATTTATATTTAAGAGCATAAGAACATAAGAGATGCCAATGTTGGATCAGGCCAAAGGCCCATCCAGTCCAACACTCTGTATCACACAGTGGCCAGAAATACCAGTGCCACCAGGAGGTCTACCAGTGGGGCCAGGACTTAATACAAAGTCAAAAGCTCCAAGCCAGAGTTACAGTGTAACACATAAAGTTTCCAAAATTTCAAAATGCAACAAGCATGAGCTTTAAATCAAGGTTACAATGTAACACTACTAGTTCCCAAATTCTCAATATGACAAATATATATAACAGATCAACAAATGGAAGTTATGCAAAAACATGTATTCTAGGCATGTACACATTTCAGAACCAATGCTCTAGTAAATCTCTTTCAACCAGTAGCCTTCCAGCTATCAAGCACTTCAGTGCAGCATATCAGTCCTCTGACTTAAATTTTGACGTCTACAACAGAAGAGAATTGCAGCTTTGAAAAAGAGGACGGAAACATGTAGTTTTGGAACTGGGTTTCATCAATATGCCAATAGCACCCAGTTCTGTATCTCCTTATCACAAATCTCCTGGTGATGTGGCACAGGTCTTGAGCCACTGTCTGACTGCTGTAGCTAAATGGCAAAGAGTAAACAAATTGAAACTGAATCCTGACAAGACAGAGATAGTTCTGGTAGGGAAGGCCTATCCTTCTAGCCTTCTATTCTTCTGTCCTTCTATTCTTCTATCCTCTTCTATCCTTAAAAAGAAGAAGAGATTGGATTTATACCCTGCCCTTCACTTGGAGTCTCAGAGTGGCTTACAAACTCCTTTCCCCTCCCCTCCCCCACAACAGACGCCCTGTGAGGTAGGTGAGGCTGAGAGCGCTCTTTCCAGAACCGCCCTTTCAAGGACAGCTCTGACAGAACTACGGCTTGCCCAAAGTCATCCAGCAGCTACAAGTGGAGAAGTGGGGAATCAAACCCGGTTCTCCCAGATTAGAGTCCGTGTACTTAACTACTACACCAAACTGGCTCTCACATTTGATGACGTTTAGTTGACCCTTGCTGACTTGGTTAAAAGCTTAGGGGTTATGTTGGATCTAGCATTATTACTGGATAGGCATATTAATACAGCTGCAAAAAATGCTTTCTTCCAACTTTATTTAGTCAAGAAGATGGCATACTACCTTGACTCTGCCAATCTAGCCACTGGGATCCATGCTATGGTACAATTGAGACTACGTTATTGTAATGTACTTTACATGACTTTTGCAGTCATTTGGGACAGAATGCTACAACTCTGTTATTATTGGGAGCTAGGTGGAGCATGCATGTAACAGCCATTCTGCAATCAGTCCATTGGCTGTCCGTCAGTTACTAGGTTCAATTCAAGTTACTGGGTATCACATACAAAGCCTTTCATGACCTTGGGCCCTCATATCTGTAAGGCTGCCTCTCCTCTTATGCTCTGATATGACAGCTTTGTACAGCTGAACAGAGTCTTCTAGGGGTGCCACTCCACAAATCAGCAAAATCAACAACTGCCTGTACACATGCATTCTCTGTTGTGGTTCCCACCTTATGGAACAGCCTGTCTGAGGAGGTCAGGAAGTCTCTCATGCTTCTGTCATTCCTCAAACTATGTAAAATAGAGTTGCTTAGGAGGGCATTTTTATAAAGGTAATAGAGCTACATCATAATGGAATGGTTCAAGAAGGGGCTTTAAAAAGGAAATGGGACTGTGGGCTATACCTCTGTGTATAGTATGTATTGTCTGTTTGCTGTATGTATAATCCTGTTGTTACTGCATTGTTTTCTACTTATGTAATATTTTCTGGGTTGTTTAACATATGTCTAAAGTTTTATGCATTGTTTCAGATCTTGTTAGATGTTTCAGCCTATTGATTGCATTGATTTACACTGTGTAATCTGCCTTGAGTCTCTATAAGAAACATGGACTATAAATAAACAAATAAAAGTATATATATGAAACAATATTATAAGCAGTAAATTTGCACATGACAAATGTGCTGAATCTTGAATTTTTGTTCCTATTCTTTGCTTGGGCCTAGGGATTAAAGGCTGGGATGTATGTAACTCTGCAGGGTGGGAAAAAATGGACAAGATAAAGAGGACTGTCAGAACCTGAAGGTCTTGGAGAAGACTTTGGCAATGGCACTCAATGCAAAGTCATAGTCAGTCCTGTACTGGTATCTGACTTTTATACACATGATTTTAGGGGGTTTCTACAAATCTCTTTTTTTAAAAAATCAGCCCCTGAGATTGTCATATTCTTTACCATAGAATGCATCTGATTCCTAATGTGTTTCCAACCAGTAGACTGAAGATCTGGTTTGTGTGTGTGTGAAGTATATAGAGCCTTCTCTCCTAAAATAAACATCCCAATTTTTGTATGTTCTGGAAATTGAGAAAAACCCAGGCTTCTGTGACTTATTTTCAACCAGTGTTCCCTCTAAGCTGAGTTAGTGTGAGCTAGCTCAGAGTTTTTTAGCCTCCAGCTCACACATTTTTGTCCTGGCTCAGGAAGGATGGCTCCAGGGCAAACTAATTTATGCGGCAGCCAGATTGCTCGCTCACAACTTTAATGCCAGTAGCTCACAAAGGAGAATTTTTGCTCACAGGACTCCACAGCTTAGAGGGAACATTGTTTTCAACTGTTTAGTTTAGTTAATAAATAATCCCATTTTCCTTCAGCCAACCAGATCACAAAAAGGTAGAGTGGAAGAAACTTGTGGCTAAATTAGAGATGGAACTCCAAGGTTTTTACTTCTGAGTTGATCTCAAAAACAGCTGAAAATAACTAGGCACAGAAAATGTTGACTGTATTCCACAAGGCAGTGCTACTTTGCTTCACAGAAATTATTTAGGAGTTTGAGAAAGAAAACGAGCTTGCTGAGATTTTCTTGGGTTAGATCTTTGGGATGATGTAAACAGAACTCCTTGATTCCATCCCCCCCCCCTCTTGGCTTTTAACATTTCGGATGTGTGCCTGTCATCCTTCTGGCTCTGGGGTCTCCCAACTACACTTGCATATGTGTACTGTTTCAGAGGCTGAACTAAAAAATAAACAAAATCCCTCTAGCTCACATTCCCAAATGTTACCATTGGCTTCATTTGCAGAGCCTGGAGCACAAGGACTAAAGGGCTTTTGTTCGGCTAGGTAGCTGAAAAGCTGATTTCTACGTAGTTTTTTATTTTTCTTCCCGCCTCACTTTCCTCTTCTGTCTGGCTTTATAAACATAACTACCAAGTTCTTTCCTTCACTGGCTTCTGATACCTTAATACTCAAAAGAGGAAGGAAAACACCTGCTTCATCTTCCCCACCACATGACTTCTATGGTTCTATGGTTCCCCTCAAAATAGAAATTAGCTGGATTTTAACTGCATGCAAAAGCACAGCTAAATAGGTGGTGCCTGGAAAACTGCACAGGCAGATAAACACCAGCAGAATAAGGTAGGGTGCAAAACTCTGGTCAGTTTTAGCCTACAGTTTATGTAATTGTCAACCTACTGTACACAGTAAATGTACAAACAATGATGCTATACAATAATGTTGAGAAAACTAGTATCGTAGTTCTGTCAGAGCTGTTCTTGAAAGTTCTAACCTGACTGCTCAGCAATTTCATGGAGTGCCCACGAGTTCTTGTATTGTGAGAAAGGGACAAAGGGAGAAAGGTACTTCTTTCTCTACCTGCTCTATCCCATGCATAATCTTTTAAACCTCTATCATGTCACCTCTCAGTTATTTCTCCAAGCTAAAAAGCCCCAAGCACTTTAACCTTTCTTCATAGGAAAAGTGTTCCAACCCTTTTATCATTCTATCTGCACTTTTTTCAATGCTATAATATCCTTTTTGAGGTGTGGTAATCAAAATTGCACACAGAATTCCAAATAAGGTTGCACCATCGATTTATACAGGGACATTATAATACTGGCTGATTTGTTTTCAACTCCCTTCCTAATAAACCCCAGCACAGCGTTGGCCTTTTTTATTGCAGTCGCACACTGTTTCGAAATTTTCAGTGAGTTATCTACTATGACTCCAAGATCTCTCTTTTGGCCAGTCTCTGCCAGTTTGGGCCCCATCAACGTATATTTATAGGTAGGATTTTTGGCCCCAATGTGCATCACTTTGCACTTGGCCACATTGAACCACGTTTGCCATGTTGACACCCATTCACACATCCTCAACAGATCCCATTTGCCACTGCTTACTCCCAACTCCAAATCATTAATGAACAAGTTAAAAAGCATCGGACCAAGTTGCCGCCACCCTGATTACATGTGAGGCAGCAGCCACTTTTCCTGGCTAGGTTGTGCAGATTTACCCTTAGAGGCCTAAGCAATCTGGACTATGGACTTCTTGCTCTCATGTACACCTGCTCAGAGTCCTACTTTATGTGTTCCCCCTTTTGGAGGTGAGGTGGGTAACTACCAGAGACACGGCATTCATTGTGGCATCTGATCGATGGTATTCTCTCTCCATATTCACCTAGAACCTGAATTGCTGTTCGTTAGGTGCCAGGGGAAAACCCTTTCATTTACTTTTTTTTGTGTGTGAGTACATTATCTTATATTCTAATAGCCAAGTCAGCCAATCTTTGGATACTTAAATCTGGTGACTGGAGCAGTGAATGGGCAAGACAGATCTTTCTACAAACCTGGAAAGGGCCCCAGGTTTGCAGAAAAATGTGAAATCTAAATATATATATATATCGAGGGCATTAAAAAAAATCTGAAAATGATAAAAGGAGTGCCTGTAGCTTTAAGCAACAGATTCCCTCAGTGGCTGTGGCTAGGCAAGCACAGTATTCCAGGCTGGGTTCTGTCAGTAAAAGGCAGGAGGCCTATTTTGACCTTTGAGGGAGGACTCATTATGGCCAGGCCTGAATTCTAGGGTTGCCAGATCCAGGTTGGGATGTTCCTGGAGATTTTGTGGTGAAATCTGAGGAGGGTAGGATTTGGGGATGAAGGGGAGAGGCCTCAGCTGGATATAATGCCATAGAGTCCACCTTCCAAACCAGCTATTTTCTCCAGGGAGACAAATCTCTGTAGTCTGGAGTTCAGTTGTAATTATAGGAGATCTCCAAGTCCCATCTGGATGCTGGCAACCGTAGGCCATACAGCATCCTATGGGTGACTTGATGCTACCTTGGCCTGGCTTCTTGCTACTGTTCAACAGCAGCCACCTTATGAAAGCCAGTGTGGTATAGTGGTTAGAACTTCAGCGTAGAGTCTGGGAGACCCAAGTTTGAACATTTGTCTTGCTGTGGATGCTCACTGGATGATTTTGAACCAATCACATAGTTTCAGACTAACCTGAACAACTAACCAGGTTGTTGTGTGGATAAAAAGGAGGAGAGGAGAATAATTAAAGCTGCTTTGGTCCCTACTGTGGAGAAAGGTAGGGTATAAAGAAAATAAATAATAAATATAGCTGAAGATGGGAGGTAAATAAAAGGTACGCTGGGGAATGGCTGAGAAGGAGAGAATGAGGCCGATAAAGGGGAGAGGATATGGGAGTTGCTTGGGGGAGTAGTGTGGGGAGGAGGATACAGGGCAAAGGGAGGTGCCCCCTACAAATCCTTGAGGCATCCTCCACAAATCAATTCAAGTGGGCATAGCCCAGGGGCTGGCATCACACAACTGGGCCACAGTTTTCCTAGGTTGAGACTGCTGGTGGGGGGGGATGGAGAGAGACAGCTTAAGACAGTGGGGCAGATAAAGGTAGGTTGGCTGTTGGGTGGGAAGGAGATAGGGTTGCCAACTCTGGTTTAGGAAATTCCTAGAGATTTGGAGGGGTGGAGCCTAGGGAGGGTGGGGTTTGAGGAGAGGAGGGAGCTCAAAGGGGTATAATGCCATAGACTCCAGCCACAGAACCAGCCATTTCCTCCAGGGGAACTAGGGTTTCCAACCTCCAGACTGATAACAAGCACAGGCCCTCCTAGGGGCAATAACAGTCCATAGAGAAAATACTGTCCCGTATCCCCTGGTGGTATTGTACGTAATCTTTATTGAGATTAACTGGCTTGGTTAGTCCAGTCACCATTAGTTAGCAGAGTGATTAAATAAAGCTACAAATGCAGGAGCATCACTTTACCAGGTTACTTACTTACAAAACTACACAGAGCCACATTGCAAGTTTAGAAGAGAAATACTTCTCTCTTTATTTGAGATGTCCACTTTGGATAGGAAAGAGGAGAGATTGATAGATTACTAACTTTCTAGCTAAAGGATGGAGGCGGATGGCGAGAGGCCCATCGGCCTCATGGTGCCAAGAGAGGACAGCATGTCCCTCTCTTGGTGCATGCTGGTAGAGAGCAAGTCTTCATTCAGAGTGAGAGAGAAGCAGGAAAAGGAAATTAGTTCCTGAGATCACAATCTGCATATTAACGAGGACAGTGGCAGAAGAGTAAATGCAGGAAGAAAGGTCAGTGTGCCTATCTAGCCTCTCTTGCCGCTCAGTCTGGAGGTCTGAGGCTGGGGGGACATTGCATCTGGAACTTCCAATGATCTTATGACTGTTTCGAAGACAATCCTTCATCAAAGGGTATAGTGAGTCAAGGTAGGTGCCTGTGGATGAAAATACAAAAAACCAAAGAAACTACAACTCTTTGCAAGGAAATTTTTTAATCATGCAGACACATTAAGAATCAATAGGCTATACTTAGAATGACCATGCACACATCAAAATACTATTTATTAAGTGGAGTCCAAGGCCACTTAGCAAATTCACAACTCAATGGTATCAAGTCTAGCAGGCAAAAAGACTTACATTCCAACTAGTGGCATGATATAGTAAAGGACAATTTTTCCCAGCTGTGTCTGATTGTAATGGCATCACAGATGTCTTAAAGGGATAAAGGCATCATTAAAGAAAACAGGACAAGTTGTTATGTTGATTGAGACCTGTTGGTTCCAGGGATTTAAATAGGTAAATAAAACGTGCCTCCTGTTGGTAAAGAATTTTTTGAGTATTTATCCTATTGTAAGAGTGGCTCCTTAATTGGTATAGCACTGAAAACTTTAAGTCATCATAGGAATGATTCATAGTTTGATAATGGCTTGTAAGTGGGGTGTCCATAAGATCATGTTTCACCTGAGATCTGTGCTCCAATACCCTGGTTTTTATTGCTCTCATGGAGCATCCAATGTAAATCAAAGAACATGGGCAGAAAATACAGTAGATGGTCCGTTTAGTTTACAAGGAGTTGTAGTTTCTTTGTTTTTTTGTATTTTAAACCACAGCCACCTACCTTGACTCACTATACCCTTTGATGAAGGATTGTGTTTGAAACAGTTTTAAGATTATATACGATACCGTCGGGGTATACTGGACAGTATTTTCTCTATGGACTATGCCCCTTGGAAGGCCTGTGCTTGTGAACTATTTTGGATTGTACTACTTTAAGAATCATCATTCTGTGGTTTGTGTGACTGTATGATGTTCATTACATTCTTTTGAAATGCTGTATATGTTTACATATTCAATATATTCCTAGGAGTATTACTACT
Organism: Gekko japonicus; assembly: GCF_001447785.1. NCBI lineage: Eukaryota > Metazoa > Chordata > Lepidosauria > Squamata > Gekkonidae > Gekko > Gekko japonicus. The sequence goes on from NW_015163609.1 coordinate 82,885, forward strand.
TGTCTTAAAAATTTTGGGGGGGGGAGTTTCTACTTTTCCATTTCTAGATTTACACTTGCCCTTCCTGGTTAGTTTTGTGTTTTGAACCTCCAGATTGAGGCTGAAGATCACCCGGAATTACAGCTGCTCTCTAGAAGACAAAGATCAGTTCCCCTGGAGGAAATGGCTGCTTTGGAGGGTGGACTCTATGACATTATACCCTGCTGAGGTCACTTCCCAGTCCAAACTTCACCCTCCCAAGGCTTCACTGCCAAATCTCCAGGAATTTCTCAACTTGGAGCTGGCAACCTGAAGGGGAGGTGATCTCTGTAGTTGGGAGTAGGGGTGTGCAATCCCCCCCCCCAGTATTTTTTTTGGTTTGGGTGTATTTGACCAGAAAATATTTCGGGATGCCTGAAAAATCCCAGATATCAATACCAGTACAATATTTAGATCCAGGATTTTTTTGAAATCCTGATTTTTGGGGGGCCCAATAGACCCGGGGGAAAAAATGGAGAGGGGGGAACTGCACACTTGAAGCTGTGCCAGTAGAGCACTCCCTACCAGCACAGCTGATCCTCAGGTTGGCTTCTAGGGTGGCCCCGTTTAAACAGGCCTGCACGAGAAGCCAGCCCAAAGCTGAGCCAGCTGGGAGTGGACTGCTCCCCGCTGGCACAGCTGATCCCCAGGCTGTCTTCTGCAGTCCCTTTAAAGTTTGGTGTAGTGGTTAAGTGTGTGGACTCTAATCTGGGAGAACCGGGTTTGATTCCCCACTCCTCCACTTGCACCTGCTGATGTGACCTTGGGTCAGTCACAAACTCTGGCACAGCTGTTCCTGAAAGAGCAGTTTGTGTCAGAGCTCTCTCAGCCCCACCCACCTCACAGGGTGTCTGTTGTGGGGAGGGGAAGGGAAAGGAGTTTGTAAGCCGCTCTGAGACTCCAAGTGAAGGGCGGGGTATAAATCCAATCTCTTCTCTTCTTCTTCTTTAAAGGGACTGTCGTAAAAGCCCAACAAACAGCTGAGAGGCGGGAGCAGTCTGCTCTCCACTGGCTGCTGTTTTTCCGATCTACCCAGTAATTCTCAAATATATCTGGGGTTTTTCCGGGATTGGGGTGGGGTTCTTAAAAAATCCTGGATGTTTGGGATGCCAAAATCTACCTGAAAAATGCTGATAAGGTATTTTTGGGTATATTTTTGGCTCAGGGAGATCCAAACGCACACCCCTAATTGGGAGATCCATTGTGATTCCAAGAGATCTCTAGAAGGAAAGAAAAAAGTAGGAAAAGGGGAGAGCCTATGGGGGCTTTCAGGAAAGTAAAAGAGGAAGAAGTGGTGGAGGGGAAAATCAGAAGCCTCACACAAGTCTTTGGAGATTTCCATCTGCCTGCCAAATATAAAAATCATGTATATTTAGGTATCAAAGACATATAGCAAATATCAGGAGGATATTCGAGCATTCCGGAAAAATATCTTTCATCAGCATTTGCAAAGGGGAATACCAAGGTGAACTTTGGGGAACAAAGCAAATTCATTTCATGTCTGCCTTTGAGGCTTAGTTAGAACTCTGCTTCTGCTCCATTTGCAAAGCTTATTTAATTCTCTAGAGGCTTGTTTCACACACAGCAATTTCACAGGGCAGGAAACTTGGATTGGGATCTGAGGCCAGCATTCATTACATATTTTCCATGCATGAAATGTGATTCATTTTTACATATAGAGTCTCTTGGTTTTCTAACACCCCAAGCATGGTCAGAGCTTGGATGCGGCAGGAAGCACTATAATCACTTGAAGCTGAAATCCATACATGTTTTCAGCAGAACATCCAGCTGCAATCCCTATGGTATTTAAAGGAATCCATATTAAGAAAAATATGTCAGGCTCACTTGATGAGCATCCAGAACTTGGAGCATTAGCTGACCTCAAGAAATAACAAAAAAAATTTTTTCCCATGCACCTTAGTTTGATGGAGAGCAAGGCAAGGACTTCAGGGCAAAGGCAGAAACATGAACAGATGAATAGCCCTAGCAGAAAATTGGCTAGCTGGAACACTCTACCAATGCACAGTGATTTACAGAGTGGAGTGTATTGCAAGCTTAACATCTGAGCCACATAAAACCTCCCAATGTATCAAAGTGATGTCTCTATAGGGCTGTAATGATGCTCAAAAATGCTTTATGCTACTAGTTCAAATCCTTCCAAAATCACTAGTAATCTCATCATCAAATAGCATTTTGGCAGGCCTTCGTTAATAAATCTGCTAACTATCCATGCAGTTTCTAGATTTAACGGCAAGTCTGTTCAGCAACGAGAAAACTTTTTTGGCAATTGTCTGAGGCCCACTTTCCAAACTTAAGCATTAGGAAAAGAAATTCATTACAAACATTAAAATATCAAAATGCAAATGACACCAAACACCCCTTCAGAGATTCAGAGCAGAACTTTTCAACAGCTTTATAACTTGCTAGTCATAACTGTGAATGTTGATGGTTCAGATTTTGGCATTCCAAAAGTCTCAGTAGTGACAACCTGAAATTTGAGTATTATAAATGTTTGGACCTTTATCATGCACATTCCATTTAGTTTCTCAGAATTTCTCCAAACTTTTAAATGCATGATATTTTTGATGCAGTCTCAACATTTCACAAACCATTTAATTTTCCGACAAATAATCAAGGCCTATCCCCCCTACACTTCAGAAATTATACATTTATACATCTGTTTTGCTTTCTGTGTGCTATTCATTTATTTTACAACCACTTGAAAGGTAGGAGGGTTTTCTTCTTTTGGTTAAATATATATTAGAAAAATATAATTTGTCCAACAATATATTATTAACAACAGCAACTGTAGTGTGTAAAATGGCAGGCTCTATTCTGCACTGGGCTTTAGTGCTGATGCATATGCCTTTAAAATACTCACCATGCACCTTTGTTAACTGAGGAATTTGGGATGATGAAAAGGGTAAGCAAATGATTAGAGTACAAATGGAAAAAATCTTGAAGTGAATGCAGCTAAAGGTGGGTGGGAGCCTCTTAGCATGCCTACTCTATAGAAGTGCTTACAGTGAAGCAATCTCACTTCTTCATCACTTGTGTTTCTGCACAGTGTTTTCTGGCAGAACTTTTCCAGGTTGTGAGAGGGCTTTTATCCTAGGCCTCTGGGGAGGTAGACATAGAAAACACGAAGCCTGCTGTGCCCCTTGTGGTGCATTTATGGATAAAATTGCTTGCATCCATTGATGCTACAGTTGGTTCATTTTGAGGATGATGACCACCCGTCTATCCAGCTAGCCGTGCGAGCGGGAGAAGGGGGGCGGGCGGGAGAAGTGGTGCGAGGTGATATCTCCCACATCACCGCGAGGCCGCGCTGGGCAACGGGCATTATTAGGAAAAGGCGGGGTGGTGGTGCTGGTGGTGAGGGCCATTGGCCCTCGCCAGCCCCATAGGGCTCTGAGGGGTCTCTGAAGCCTGGGGGGGGGTGAAGTCAGGCCAGATGCTGCTCGTCCCTCCTGGAGATCTCTCAGGAGCCTGAGAAGCCAGGTAGGGGGGGGGCGGCCGAAGACGGGCTGGTGGCAGTCAGTGTGCCACCGGCGGAGAGGCCCCACGGAAGAGAGGTGAGTGAAGGGGGGGCCTCTTCAGCTCACATCCGGCTGGGATGCTGCCACAAGTCAGCGTCCTCGCAGTGGGGCACGGCGGCCAGCAGGCGGGCGGGCGAGGGAGGGCCTGAGTAGGCCTCCCGGCGTCCAGCCGCAGGAGCGGCTGAGCGGGGAAAGGTGGGGGGGGGGTGTCTGGTGTTCTCTGCCAGGCCGTGGCCGCTTCTGCGTGGACGGGGGGTGGAGGCCTTCCCTCCCCCCCTGGCAAATCGCCTGTCCGCCCATCATTCGGCCGCACGCCACCCAGGCGGCGATCTGCGGTGGGGTGAGGACGGTGGCGGTGGCTCCATCGGGCTGTGATCCCCGGCCAGTGGAGCGTCTGTCCCATCCAGGTGCTCCAAGGTGAGTGAGACCTCATCCCTCCCCTCCCAAGCACCATGCGGATGGTCCCGTCCTGTCCGAGGACCAGAGCAGAGTGAGCCAAAGACGCTGGCCGAGGCTGACGTGGGTGGGACTCCACAAAGCAGCCAGCCAACCCAGCCAGCGTCTTCTGACTTACGGCTTTATATATAAGGGACAGATGTGTTCTATTTGTTCCATCTTACAAAGTGCATTGTGTGCTGTTTAAAATATCCTAAAACAGGTATATATTCCTTACATGCAATATCAACAACAATAATAAATTCATTCAGTATAATAACTATCAGTCAATTTACATCCTTTTTTCCACCAAAGTCAAACCCCAACGGGAGTTTCTAGAATTATACGCCCGCTTCTCCTTGCTTTTAAGTCTCTAAAGGGGGAAAGCTTTCTTTTGTGTTTACATTGATGTTTAAATTGATGCTTGTTGCTGGTTCTACGAGAGGCACATTAAGCAGCTGAAGTTCATAGACGGAGCACTCCTGTCTTTCTCAAGGCTGCCTTTCACCCTTTAGAAGACTTTCAAACATGGAGAAGCGGGCGTATAATTCTAGAAACTCCCGTTGGGGTTTGACTTTGGTGGAAAAAAGGATGTAAATTGACTGGTAGTTATTATACTGAATGAATTTATTATTGTTGTTGATATTGCATGTAAGGAATTTATACCTGTTTTAAGATATTATAAGCACACAATGCACTTTATAAGATGGAACAAATAGAACACATTAATTTATAAAAATATATATTTGCAGCGTATATATTTATTGTTTGTCCTAACCAGAGATTAGCAACTCTATTCCTAACAGTGCAGTACAGTGTAACTGGCCTTCCATATTCTCACCCAACTGAATTCCACCTGTCCCTGCACTTTGGCAATGTTCCTTTCAGCACAGAATTGTTCAGACAGACAATTAAACCAGTCACAAGTAATATACATCAGGCAGAAATAACTGCTGTTTAAAAAAGAAAACTCAAAGAGTTTGGTGCTTGTCTAAGTAGTCCTTGGCATCATTAATGGCTACCAGTCTGTTTGGATCAGCAGCATTTTCACACAGCAGCATTTTCACACACACAGTTTTGAAAGACCTGATGCAAACCTCGTGATTGGTTCACATCTGATTGTCACAGTCAAATACTGAAAATCGGACAATCAAATATGTTTGCAGTGAAATTTGAAATTTTGACTTCAGGATACTCCTGGAGTGTAGTCTGTTCTTGGTTGTAGGGATAACTTTTAGTCAAAGGCCAGTGGGCAAGCAATGTGCAGCCCACCACACCTAGGCCTGAACTTTGCCATTCATGAATGATAGTATCAAGCCAGATCAGACTGGTCAAGTGGGTTCGGGAGATCATAAATTCCTTTCTGTGGATGGTGTAGTTCCAAGTTCTTTGAAAGAGGTGGTTGTGTAACTCTTTCTGAAGAAGGCATTTCTGGACTTGACTGACCTAAGTACTGTCTTGTGGCCAATATTCCATTCTTGGACAAGGTGCTCAAATATGCGCGATTTGAGGGGAAAACAAAGAGTTTTCCCCTCAAATGGCAGCCATTTGAGGGGAAAACTCTTTGTTTTCCCCTCAAATCGCGTGGCCCCGCCCCCAGCGTGCGACGTCACTTCCGGGTGACGCGCGCGCACACACCCGGGATCGTCCGGGAGGCCCCCGCTCCCAGACGATCCACATTTGGCAACCCTAATGCAGTTTCAGGCAGTCTTGGAGACAAAGCCCGCTTGCAGGGAGGTTGGGGTATAAATCAAATAAATAAATAAATAAATAAAATTATTTCAGTCTGGATTCAGGCCTGGGTTTGGGATGCAAACAGATTTGGTTGTTGATACTCCTGGGCCTCTTGGTAGCTTTCGATACCATCAACCATGGTATCCTTCTGAAGATGCTGGTCAGGCTGGGAGTAGGGGATAACATGCTTTTGAATTTTTGGTCTTATTGGCTGGCCAATTGCAGAATGTGATGCTGGGGAACCGCTGCTTAGCCCCATGGCATTTATGCTCTAGGGTCCTGCAGGGATCTGTTTATCCCCCGTGCTGTTTAACATCTACTTGAAACTGCTCAGAGATATTGTCCAGAGATTTGGTGTGAGAAACCACCAATAGCACCCAGCTCTATTTCACATTAACAGCTTAGTTGGGTGGGTCTGTGGAAGCCCTGAACAGGTGCTTTGAGATGGTAATGAGATGGATAAAGCCAATAAACTGAAGTTGTTTTATGAATATCATTTTAGAGTACTAGATGTTGTTCTGTGCTGTTTTTAATGCCCTGGCTTTTTAATGGCTTATTTTTAATTGCAAATGCTATTGTTTTCCCCCAGTACTTACTTATTTATAGTCTGTTTTTCTCACTTATGCTCGAGGTGGATTACACAGAGTGAGTCAATACAGTTGACGGATGGGACATCCAATAAACAATGCAATAGGATTAGGGCTGAACTGCCTGCAAGACAGGCCTGTAGCCAGGAATTTCTAAGTTGGGGGGTACTGTAAATCTTTGGGAGGCACTGGCTAAATCAATTAAAGGTAACTCACGTGCTTCAGCTGGCCCCAGAGAGAGTTGCAGTGCAGGGGGAAGGCAAGGAGAAGCAGCGGCACAGGGGGAATTCGTGGCAGCCGCCGCATCTTGCCAGTGAGTCAGGGGGCCTGGGCTGAAAGGATGTCTGGGGTGGGCTTGGCAGGAAGTCGGGGGGGGGGCCCTGAAATGCCCCACTGTACCTACAGGCCTGCTGCACAATGGGAATAATATGCATGTTCCATCTAGCTCTCATAATAGCTGAGCCGTGGCATTCTGCACTAGCTAGAGTTTCTGAATCGATTTTGAAGGGAAACCAGTGTACAATGCATTGTAGTAGTCTAGTCTCAATGCTGCTTTAGAAATTCTAATGTTAGGTACACATATACAGAAAGTGTGTCACACTCACTTCTCTTGCAAATCTGCCAGTCCAGTAGCACCTTAAAGACTAACAAAATTTGTGGTAGGGTATGAGTTTTCGTGAGTCACAGAAGAAGTGAGCAATGACTCACAAAAGCTCATACTGTGCCACAATTTTTTTAGGCTTCAAGGTGCTACTGGACTCCTACTCTTTTTTACTGCTACAGACAGAGTAACATGGCTACCCGCCTTGATCTCTCAACATTGAAAGTGCTATACAAATGTTGGTTGTTATCAAAAGGCATGAAAAGAACAAAACAGATCCTTTGTGTGAATAGAGAGAGAACAGGGATCAGTTTTGAACTGGAAATGAGGTCCCTGAACCCTGGGGAAAGTTGTTGCTAGTCATAGTAAATGAATGGAGCCTTTTAAAAAGCTAGCTTTCCCCTACATATCAGTACATTGAAGAATACAATTATGGCAGTAAATCACACAGGTGATTGACAGCAACTACCTTGCATATGACTTCCAGATGTGCATTTCAATCTAGTTTAGTTAGAGGCAGTGGCTGGGATACAAAGATCTGCAGAACTACTCCTGTACACCCCAAGGGTTTTGTTCCTAGGCAACAAATCCACCCCATGCCACATGATAAACCATTTTTGAAACTGAGGGGGCCTTCCCAAGCAGCATTTGATATGGCACACAGGAGTCTTTTGTTCTAAGAAGAAAAGCAAAAAATTCTTCTGGGTATGCTCAAGCAGTTTGGATTCTGGCTCTAGTGGGTGAACATGATCAATTGTTATAAACAAAATCTGGCAGTAACTCTACCCATGTGTTCTTGTACAACAATCAATCATTCAGAAGAATCTACATTTCCAAAAAAAAAACCCAACCCAATGATTCAGGACTTTTTTGAATCATTAACTACACACACTGTCATTAAACGTTTCAGATCTGTTGTCAGAAATCTATATATCTAATTCTCAACAGTCCCCTCTGTCTGCAGATACTTATTTCTGCAGATAGGGGGCACTCTCCCCAACCAGTTTTCTTACAGACTCAAGAGACTCTGTGGGTCTGCAGAAAAATCCAAAAAGTAAAAAAAAAAAATCCTCTGGAAGGGTTGAATTCCCCTACAATACCTTTTGAAAAGGTTGCCGCAGGGATCTACTCCAGGCCCCACCGTATTAATATTGAGAGATAGACTGGCTGATAGCCATGGGAGGGGGGGAGCAAAAGCAGGACTGGATCTGGGATCGGGGAGGATTCTTCCTGCAGTATGAATGGCTAAAAAGTGGGGGAGGGGTTCAGTAAAAAAGCAAGGGGAGGGGGCAGGGCAATTTCCAGGCCTATTTTGGAGCCAGAAACATAGACAGATAAGAAATTGCTGCAAGGTTCACAAATTACAGTAAATAGACAATAATAAACTTGGTAACAGTGATGCTTCGTGATGTTTAATTCTTTGTTGTTTCAAAACACAGGACGTCACCCACAGAAGGAGATAGGGATGCCAATTCTAGGTTGGGAAATTCCTGGATATTTGAGGGGTGGAGCCTCAGAATGGTGGGGATTGAGGCAGGGAGGGACTCTGTCTTCGGAGAAACTTGACGACAATTTCACCTGGCAGGTTATTCCGCTTAATATATTTTGAGTATGATCGATAAATCACCTCAATCTCCGCCTCCGCTTCTGCCGATGAGACCCCCACCGCCGACGCGATGAGCTCTGACATCATCTTTTTCAAGTTTTCTCCCTGCGACTCAGCTATCCCCTGAAACCTGAGTGTCTTGTTTGCTTTCTCCATCTGCAAGTTCAACAATCTTCTTTCCTGAAAGTCTCGCCTCTGTTCCAACACACCAATCTTCTTTTTAACTTTCTTGGTATCGTATACAGTCTCTTTTAGCTTTTCCTCTGTCTTTATCGATTTTTTTTTCCATTTAAATTTTTTTATTGATTTAAACGTATTATAACAATCAAAGCTTATGTCAAAGATGTATAGCAATGAAACACAATAATACACAATATTGAGGTTGTAAGTGAACAATAGTTAAATTTCTTAAATGAGATTAGAGTAGTATAGAGCAATGCAAAACAGTGTCATTTAACACATTAGAGATATGAGATTTATTGAGAGGGGAATTAGGTGTAATCATAGTAGCAATCCCTCATACTTATCAAAATACTTTGTTGGAGATATCTCTGGTAAGCATACAAGGTGTGTCAAAAATCATTAGTAGGAAGACTCAGATCCATTTCAGATACTCTTTCCATGTCGGAGGAATGTATTCAACTTCCGAAAGATAAGATAGGATGGGAAACCATTTGGCACTGAACGTCCTGGTTGAGTGTTTATTCAGATCGTTATTAGTTTTATCTGTTATGCTCTCTAAGACATACTGGTCCCATAGTTTTCCGAACCATGTCTGGATATTTGGAGCATTTTTGTCTTTCCACATTGAGGCAATAGAGACCCTGGCTGCATATAGCATTGTTTCCATTGTAGATCTGTGGTGATGATGATTAATTTGATCTGGCCATATCTCTAGCAGTAAGGTTTCTGGGTCTAGTGTAAGTTTAATATCTAAGATTTGTTGTATCTTGAGTATTATTTCTTCCCAGAAGCTTTTTATCTTCGTGCACTGCCACCAGCAGTGAGCAAAGGTCCCCAGTTCGTCACAACCCTTCCAGCATTTTGGTGAATAAGTAGGCAATATGTGAGATAACGCCCTAGGTGTCAGATACCACCTCGTGATAAGTTTTAGTTTTTGGATTTCGACTGCATATGAACGTGGTTTGCTATAAGAGGGTCTCCAGATCTCCATCCAGATTTTTTCATCTAACTGTTTAGAGCAGTCTTTTTGCCAGGTTATTTGGTAAGGTAAGGTGTCAGAGTTGTGAATTTTGAACAAGACCTTATAAATGGCTGAAATCATACCCCTATCTTGTTGGTTATAATTTTTAATTATGGTCTCGAATTCTGTTAAAGGTTTCGAAACAACTTCTTTCAGTTTTAATTGACTGACCACATGTTGCAATTGCAAGTACAGGAACCAAGGTATCTTTTGCTCTATTGTTCTTTCCAGATCTATTTTGGAGCGAAGTCCATCTTTTTTGACCACATTGCAGTACCTGGACAGATCAACCTCTCTCCATCTCTTAACCTTGGACCGTTCCTGACCACACACTTTATTTCTCTGGGGTTTATTTGTTTTTTAGGGATACAACCATTGCTCCATCTAAGCTGTGGAGTCTTGTGAGCAAAAATTCAACTATGTGAGCTGCTGGCATTAAAGTTGTGAGTGAGTCATTTGGCTACTGCATAAATTAGTTGGCTCTGGAGCCATCCTTCCTGAACTAGGACAAAAATGTGTGAGCTGGAGGCTAAAAAACTGTGAGCTAGCTCACACTAGCTCAGCTTAGAGGGAACACTGGATACAGCCCTTCTTTCTAAAATAATCTACCACAGTGATTAAAATATTGTAGTAGAGCTTGCAGTAGACAATGTCATTGGCAAGGTGGCTACCATTTATACTAACTCTGCATGATGTTAAAACAACCACTTCATCATTGAAAAGCAATACGGCAGCACTTAGTATTTATGGATACCTGTAACTGACAATATTAATCACATATTAAAGCACACTATAATAGTCCATAATATGCACCATTGAACTCTTGTAACCGAGGAGCTTGTCACTGAAGCTGTCAGATTTGTTTGCTCATTGAACATTATTATGCTCACTCTTGCCTGTGTTTATAGCATTGTATGTTCAGGGAATAAAGATACAGATGGGACATTGTTTCTCACCAGTGAAACATATGCCTGGGTCCAGGTTCAATCTCTGATATCAAGTACCCAAAGCTGGAAAAGATCATTTACTAGGACGATGGAGAGCCATTGCCAACTAGAATAACAGACACTACTGTGCCAACAGTCTAATCAAAGGCATATTCATATGCTCAAGTGTTTAGTGTGTGCTCTGTTATTAATTTACTCATATTCTAACTATTGAAGTTTACAGAAAGCCATCCATTGCCAAACTGGAATCATTCAGTGTCCTGGTATTGTCGGCCACATGACTATGGAAACGTCTTTGAACAGCACTGGCTCTTCGGCTTTGAAACAGAGATGAGCACTGCAACCCTAGAGTCGGATTCAACTGGCTTTCGAGCAAGGGAACCTTTACCTTTACTATGGTGACTTTACTTTTTCTTAAATGCTTTTAACTGCCTTTCATTTCCATGAAGGAAAGAAAGAGAATATAATGAAAAACATCAATAAAACATTGCACTATTTCAATCCATAAAGGTAAAGGTAAAGGTTCCCTTGCTCGAAAGCCAGTCGAGTCTGACTCTAGGGTTGCGGTGCTCATCTCCGTTTCAAAGCCGAAGAGCCAGCGCTGTCCGAAGACGTTTCCGTGGTCATGTGGCCGGCATGACTAAACACCAAGGTGCACGGAACGCTGTTACCTTCCCACCGAAGTGGTACCTATTTATCTACTTGCAATTTCTTGCTTTCGAACTGCTAGGTTGGCAGGAGTTGGAACTAGAGATGGGAGCTCACTCCATCATGCGGCACCCGGGTCTTGAACTGCTGAACTACTGACCTTCCACAGCCTGCAGTTCAGCATCTTAACCACTTGAGCCACCGCAGCTCATTTCAATCCATACATGCTCCCATACTTCGGGAATCAATGAAATTTCTCTATATCACTTTTGGATGAAATGCGGAACAGTGGCCCTAGCCAAGAAAATAAGGAAAGTGACATTTTGAAATGTGGAGCATAATGCAGAACACAACCTTTTCTAGCAGATGCAAATGGAAAATTACCACAACCAGATTCTAGAGATGTGCCAAGTATGCTCTCAGAAGCCAGAAATTCTGAGTCACTTTAAATCACTGGAAGCTTTTCCTTAATGAAGATGTATTCTCTGGCATTGCATCATTTTAGGGAATTGCTTCACCATTGTAAAACAACTGTTCAAGGTTGGGATGTATTTAAAAACAGGTTAGAAAACCAGATTTGAAAACAATAGTCTTAAGCAAGAATAGATTTGCTGCTTTTTTAACTTGTCTTGAATTCATATTTCTCAAGTCAGTTGTCCAATGTTTTCTATCTTAAATGACAAGAAATGGCATTTATTCACTATAGCCATCAAAGAACCAGCCATTATACCAGAATGTAACATGTATGTCTTCTAGGGTAATGTAGCCAAAGTAATATAGCCAAAGTTCCTTGTGCTTCTGATCTGTTTATTGAATGTTTTCATTGGAATGTGGGACTCTGGTTCAAAGGATGAAAAGTTCTTGGGGAGAGAAGAAAATATGCTCACAAAATATGCTCGTAGTAATGAAAATATGTACAGCAGCTGAAAGGATAACTACACAGTGTTGTGAAATTAAAAACATCTGGCAAACCATGGTTTGTCTGCAACTTCCATGTAAGGAGCTAGGGCTGGATCACAGAAGGATCCTGAATAAAAACACTGGGAGATCAGATGGGTTGGATGCTGCAGAAGATTCCTGCACATGGAAGGGGAGGGGGTGTCATTCACCAATTCCTCCCTTCTGCTGTCAACTTCCTACACCCCCATGCTGTTCCTAGGGATCCCCTGCCCCCAGGAGCAACATTTCAGGGACTTTATAAAATTCCTTCCATCCATGTTTTCCACCCGATCCAAGCCTTTCTTTCAAAAGATTGAAGGCCACACAGCTGCACAACCGGCAGTTGGTCTGTACCACAGGATGAGAGCTTCATCATTGTTGCAAGAAGTATCCTACAGTAGCCGATGTGCATAAAAGACAGAAGCAGATGCTGCATCATAACAAATAACAATGAGTCTTTTGGGACCTTATCCAGCAACAAATTTATTATGGCCTTAGCTTCCACAGCCCATCTCACCAGATGCATCATAGCAAGGTCAACCTTTCAACTGGCTCTTGTCATGCCTTTAGCAGCAGCTTGACTTGCAAGTTAGAAAGCAATCACATTTAAGTCTCTGTTGTAAAAAGTTTCACCTGCTGATTTCTGAATATCAAGCCATTGTCCAGCCTCCCAGTACCTGAGCACAAATTGCTCATATACCTGGGCTGGGGAGGATGGGCTGGAGATTGTAGGTTACACCCATGCTATGAAACAGTTGATATCTAACAGACTGTTTAGCTAAGGTAAAAATACACATGTGTACTAATGCATAGTGATGGGAAACCAGCAAATCCATGGAAAATAGGGCTTTCTTGACCACTGTGTTTCTGGACTTGGAGATTGTGCTGGATGGTGGAGAAGTATGTCTCTTGAACTTGATGAAAAGTTGTGTCACAGTTTATTCCTTCCAAGAGAGATTCAGGGAGTCATCAAGTACATTAATGTCTCCTATAAAAATCAACAAGACCTATTTGTAGACAGAAAGCTAAGGATTCAGTTACAAAGCTTCATTAAATGCTGTAGAGGGATACCGATCTATAAACGGAGTGAGTGTCTAGGTATTTATCTTTATGATGGCAAGGAAAGACCAATAGAAATCTATACTACATTGCCCAAAGTGGTATCTTAAATCATCTTGTCAAGCTGCTTGTAAGAAAGTTGCACTGGTGAGAACAGAGTCAGTTTGTGTGGCTTCAATTCAGCAGCCCCTTTAACATGCTTCAGTTACTAGCCTTTTCTTACAAAGGGAGAATCTGTACAGTAGTTTCTATGACATGCTGCTTCATTACATGATGAAATCATCACATAGGGAAGGGATGTTGGTGGGGCAGCTAGTCTTGTGAGCTGATTGATAGCAAAAATCAGAACATCTGCAAAACTGATTGCTTCACAAAATCAGCTCCCTGGAATGACTGTGTGTGACAATAAGAAAGAGAAGTGAAAGGACTGGACTCTGCCTAAAATTTCTGTATGTGTGTGTGTGGGGAGGGATGAACACAAATCCTGCCAATTCCCACTTCCTGTGGCTGATTTCCAACCCCTTAACTTTTCTTGGGGGAGTTCCCTCATCCTCTGGGACCAGTATTTCAAGGGGCATTTTGTGCTGCTGTGAAAGGGTGGAGGTAGGGAAGTCACTATTCTGTAGATAAAAATCCTTCTGCCTGTGGAAATTTCAGGTGGGGCCCAAGTCAGTGGGAATATTGATTAACAATACATATTCTGCTTTGAAGATTTGTACCTTTTGTTGGGACCCCAGGATGCAGGGGCATGTCAAACTGGCCCTCCGCATGGCAAGAAGGCAAACAGAGATGAGTAGCTTGCGTCTTGTTTACTGTGTGGTATAGTTACTTCACATCCCAGCTGTTCTTTCTGGTCTTTCTCCACTTCATCCTGGGCCAATGCCCTTTTCTGTCAGAATGTCCCCCTCTCTGTCTCCCCCATTCTCTCTCTTGCCCCTTTCATGGCAAACCCTATCTCCACCCTACCACCTTACTCTTCCCAGGCAGCTTTCTCTTGGCCCCTCCCCAACTCCCATCCTCAGCTCCCCACACTAAAGATAAACCGTGTCCACACCGCAGGCAGCCCAGCCCAGCCCTCTTCACCCAGGGTCCAGGCCACCACTGGGACTCCAGGTGGAGGTCATGCCACCTGCATGGATCAGTTTGGCATATGTGTAGCCCCTGTCAGCTAGCTGCCATTGTCATTCCGGTTCCTGTGTAGTTCCCTTCAGCCCTCCCCCTCCTTCTTTTCTCTTTCAGTATGTTATGTTATGTAGTCGGCTGAACTTGCCAAGGTCGTGCAGCTGGGTGTAGGGGGAGAGCTTTGCCTAGAATGTTTTGGGTATCTTGCATGTGAACTGAACCTGTGTTGACATTTCAGAACGGTTGCGTTCCCATGCATTGGGCGCGAACTGTATGGTCTATTCCCGCCAGCGGGAATTGGACCCATTGGTCCTTCCATGGTTCGAATGTCTTTATTATGCCTTCCCTGGTTACCTGTAGTTATTCCTAACAATGTCCTGTTCTGGTTACACCAACGCTTTGAAATAAACCTTACTTGCTTTGCAACGTGGAGTTGTTTTTTATGCTTGGAACCCAACATTTTGTTAGGAATCCCCTTTCTCTATCGTCCCACATCTGACAGCCGTCATGAGTGGGACTGAGGGGAACCCAACAACAACAACGGAGGCATCTCCGGTATCGACCGCTCCGTTAGTCACCACGGCTGCCGAAGTACCGGTGACTAGCTCGGGACTGGTAGGAGCGAGCGGGGGAGCGATTCCCCGATTGGACTATCTCCAGTGGCCGCCACCTACCCCAGGGAAGTGGGGCCCAGATGAGGGAGAGAAGTATGACTGGTCCCGTTTTGATGCAAAAGGGACGAGGGAAACATTTTCCCATCGAGGCAGCGCACTCCGAGAAAGCCTGTTCGAGAGGGGAATGTATCCAGAAAAGGAATCCAGGCGATCGGGACGAGCATCTCGTCGGGACGATGAGATGTGGGCGCTGGAGGAAGAGCCGCGACGGAGAGAGAGAGACTCCGATGAGAGGTTCTACACCCCTGACGAAGTACGACTTGAAGACTTGGAGAAGTCGGTGCAACAGCTGATGAGAACGGTGACCGATGTGTTCGACACC
>NW_015163609.1:98383-98647 GCF_001447785.1 Gekko japonicus
CCCCCGGCCCGCAAGGACCGCCGTTGCAGGTTCCACCGCAGCCAATTCCAGGGCAAGCGCCACCGCCGGGTCTACCAGCCCCCCTGATTCCAGCTCAACCGGGACCTCCGGCAGCACCAGCTCCTCCCCGTCCGGGAGGGTTCGGACCACCGGGACTTCCACTAGCAGGACCGAGGGCGAGACCTAAGGATCTATTGGAAGCAACCTTCGACGGGAACCCTGAAGAACTGGCGTTCTTTACAGTAAGGGTTCAGAAATTTGTGA
>NW_015163609.1:101411-101571 GCF_001447785.1 Gekko japonicus
CAGCGCGTACCACCCAGAGACCGATGGCCAAACGGAACGCGTGAATCAGACACTGGAACAATACTTGCGGTGTTTTTCTAATTATCAACAGGATAACTGGTGTGATTTGCTGCCATTGGCTGAATATTGTTATAACAACACACTACACAAATCCATTGAC
>NW_015163609.1:101714-101869 GCF_001447785.1 Gekko japonicus
CGATGCCGGGTCGTGGTGTAAGTCGTTACAAGAATCTTGGCCGTTGTTGTGCTCTACTTTGGATGCGGCCAAGGAGGCGTACAAGAGTCAGGCTGATCGAGGAAGGGTGGAGGGTTGGGGCCTCAAGCCTGGTGATTTTGTGTATGTTTCCACTA
>NW_015163609.1:102027-192777 GCF_001447785.1 Gekko japonicus
CCTGGTCATTGTGCATGGCGGCCTGCCCATGCCCCTCCCCCTCCCATTGTGTTGGAAGGTGAGGAACATTTTGAGATTGATGACATTCTTGATTCCAGGTTGAAACGTGGTAAACTCTGGTATCTCATCCAATGGGTGGATTTCGGACCCCAGCACTGCGAATGGGTGGAAGTAGGGGATATTCGGGCCCCTTACCTGCTCCAGGAGTTCCACAAACGGTTCCCGCGCAAACCGGGAGGTCTCCCGGAAATTCTCCCGGGCTAGCCGGGAGGTCTCCCGGATCCTCCGGGAGGTGGTGGTTAATGAGTATTTTTGAGGGGGCAGTATGTCAGCTAGCTGCCATTGTCATTCCGGTTCCTGTGTAGTTTCCTTCACCCCTCCCCCTCCTTCTTTTCTCTTTCAGTATGTTATGTTATGTAGTCCGCTGAACTTGCCAAGGTCGTGCAGCTGGGTGTAGGGGGAGAGCTTTGCCTAGAATGTTTTGGGTATCTTGCATGTGAACTGAACCTGTGTTGACATTTCAGAACGGTTGCGTTCCCATGCATTGGGCGCGAACTGTATGGTCTATTCCCGCCAGCGGGAATTGGACCCATTGGTCCTTCCATGGTTCGAATGTCTTTATTATGCCTTCCCTGGTTACCTGTAGTTATTCCTAACAATGTCCTGTTCTGGTTACACCAACGCTTTGAAATAAACCTTACTTGCTTTGCAACGTGGAGTTGTTTTTTATGCTTGGAACCCAACAGCCCCCCTCCCCCCCGGCAAGGTGCTCCTTGGTCAGTCTTCCTTGAGGAAACCTGGCCAGGTTGTAGTGGACTTTTGCCTCAAGAGGCTCCACTGGAGTTGGGTCTGGCAGTCCTTCTCCTGCTTGATCCAACCAGGTGTCAATCCTGGTCCCTGCTGTTGGAGTGCCTTCTTCCCTGCATTTACTGATCCCATTGCCCCTCTCCTTCATCTTTTTGGCTCAAGGTGACCCCCCCCCCCATGGGCCAGGTATGGCATCCAACCATGGTGGGGCCTCATACCATTTCACCATCAGGTGAATAGTGTTTCCTTCCGCCACAGCCCAGTACAAACTTGGAGTGCACTTCCTCCCCCGATCTCATTCCATACATGCACTCTCCATATTGGGGGGGGGGGGAATCTCTGAAATGTTTCTGAAATGGCATAACCAAACCATATCAAGGTCAACCTCTCTTGCAAATTCACACCCTAAGCAAAACAGCAAGGTAACTTCAGTGTTCTTGTGCCACAGCAGAATGCCTGCAGGTTTTGACAAATGTCATCTTAAACTGTTTCCAGCTTCCATCATAGTCACTGGCAGTGTGCAATTCCCCCCCCCCCCCAACACCACCCATCGCATGGTAAAAACAGTGAAAACTAGTTACAGCATATATTTTTTTGGTAAATTTAATAAGATAAATGGAAGTTCAAGTGCTTTTCCAAAAGCAAATTTGAAAGGCATTTGTCTGTCTGTCTGTTTTAGATGAACCATTTCACAAAGAAAATTCTCAGGAGATCTATGGGATACTTGTGAAGTAAACATTTAGAAGCTTACTTCCTTTTGATTTAATGTGACATATCTTGGGCCTGAATGTAAAATAAATGTAATTTGGTGCTTTGAAGCCATGCTGTAATTCATAGGTCACACTGCCCAATGTGGTGTAGACCAAAATACTGCAAAACAAGGAGTCCAGTTAATTTTCAGAGATGATAGAGCATGATTCTTTAGATGACTCACGATGACATCTTTTTAAATTTCTTACCTCTCTTCTGTAGCAACTGCTCATGCCATAAGTCCCATAAGCCTTCTGCTATAAGGGTCACTGACCTTGAAGTTGCTTCAATTATTTAATAACACCAGCCATGAAAACAGACTTTGATTCCAGAGAGATTCCTCTGGCTTGCAAAACCTTGTTTCTGTCATCAGTGCTTTACTTTGTACCAGAAGCTAGCCAACAAAAGGCAGGAAAAGGAACTGAAATATCATTTCACGGTTTCCGCTTGTGAGCTTCTTGTGTCAAGTTTAATTCAAGAATACGTTCCAGTGCTTCTAGAAGATGTTTTGTCAGCACACAGACAGCATCAGCCCAGGTACTCCTACATATGTCTGAGTGGGGGGGAGCACATCAGATCTCATAATTTCCCAACTTGTGGGGCAATGACTGAAAAACATAGTTGTTGCACATAAGCAAAATTGCAATATATGTTGTAATAGCAGCACTAACACTTACAAATTTGGGGAGAACCAGATATTAGGGATGTGCAATTTGGATTTGGAAATATTTGGGATGCACTGAATAATGCCATCTTCTGAATATTCCAAATACTTTCAGGTCTGAAATGTATAATTCCAGATATTTGAAATTACATTGGTTCCTCTACAACCAATGAGAAATGAAAGTGAAACATCCCCAGACAGCCCAGCATCAAGGGTGGTGGGGCCAGGGAGCTCAGTGCTCCCTGATGGGTAGTAGCCAAGGAAGGGGGGAACTGAAGTGAAAGAAAGTCTGTGATTGATTTCTGTCTGCACTTATGGAATCCTGAAGGCAGCACAGACAACAGAAATTAGCATTTTGACTATTTATTCTTCATGGTACTGAAAACAAAAGACTGAATTCTATGAGATCGTCTGGAAATATAATGGTGCTAGTGGAACAGGATTTCCCTGCCTCTGTCTCCTGCTGTTGACCACTGAACACCATGAAATGTCCTTCCTGGGGACCAGTGGACTTTCATGAACGACAGAGGGGCTTGCAGAGAGAGAACAAAATGGTAGAAATTGCACTCCTCCTCTAACAATAGAAATGAAACACAGTAGGCTATAAGACTCAATCAACTTTTCTTTAATGTTAAATGTGTCATTATCTTGGTACAATTGGAAGGTGGAGTTGGAGGTCTGCAAGAGGAGGGGAAATCAGCAAAATTTGTCCCCTTCCATTTGTTTAAATTCTCCCCTGGATCCAAGCTGATGGTTCTTGTCATAACAGCGATATTTCAGTTTTAATTTCAGAAACAAGACACTCCCATGAGAAGTAATGTAGCTGCCCTTGCATAGTTCTGCCTTGTATTTCCCTGTTTACTTTTCACTGAAGTTCATGGATAATGTGATCATAATGATCTAGAAACAAGCGTTCCAAGAAAGTTGCCATCATGTGGCTCACCTATTGGACTATTATTATTATTTTCTTGGAATGCTAAGCTTCTTCAAGCACAGTGTATGGAAATATCTGACAGTCTTCCAATATTTCTTTCAATATTAACTTCTGTTATTATTTTTAATTTCACCATCCACTCCATGTCTACATGACAATGACTGCAGAAATTTCTTCCACAGGCAGTAGCAACATTTGTTTTATGCTGTTTTCATGTTCTGAAAGCTCAGTATATAGTTTGTGCATTTTTTTCACAATTGATGAATTCTCTTAAGTTTTTGCCAGTAGACTGTATTATTTATGTGTTTATTTCCCTCCAGAAAATAGATGGCATGGAAAGCAGCACAATACTCAGTTGGTATCCCTCCAAACAAGCCAGTCTCTTGGCATCTTTTCTCTGTTGTTGGAAGTCTTACTTTGGAGAAGGAAGTCAGAAAAATTACATCTATCAACATCTTTTAGCTTCCTATTCTTGAAAAATCAAGACCCTGGAGAAAACAGTTTTTTAAAAATGGACAGAGACTGAAGCTTAAGGCATTTCTTGGCCCCTTTTGCTTTTGGTACACATAAGTAAAAATCACTAAGACCATTTTCTATGCATGCATTTCATAAAGGTAAAGGTAAAGGATCTTCTATGTGTGCTGGTACTAGGTTTCTGAATTGACTGGGTACCATGCAGAAAATTTGATTTGTAATTACATTCCATCTTTTGAAAACTGTCATTTATTTAGGCCACAAACCTCAGCCTCTTAAAAAATCATGAAAGAGGTAATATAATACTTCTCTCTGGCTTCTGGTTAACTGCCTTCTGAGGTTAATGGTTCTGATGATGATATTATTTAACTATCTTTTGAAATCATTAGGTTAGAATCATGAGATTCACCTGGGTGCTTTTCTTCATGGAAATTGCTTTCAACTTGACAGTTTTGTTCCTCTAGCTCACCATGTTTTCAATTTTTGCTTATCTAGACAGACACAGGCACCTCCTGAGCTTGGCAGTACAACGACTTTGCCCGTTGTGAAAAACTGGACAATTGACTGGTAAGCTTGCAGCTCATTCCTTATTTCAAGGAACTCATCCTTATTTAATTTATTTATTTGTTTGTCTATTTGTTTAAGAAGTACTCATGGAAAAGGTGAGATGCACCATCTGTTAAAAACTGTAATTCATTGCAAAGACAGTGTATTCTATTTTTTTAAATGTTCTGATGTCATTTTCTTACAACCTTGCAATGTTTTCCTTGTTTTTGAAGCTCCTCATGTGGCAACTCATACCCTTTTGGACCTTAGTTCCCTCAGTTTAAACGCCTTACATTTCTAAGTTATATCTAAAGTCAGACATGGCATTGTGACACATGTGTATATTACTTATACATGAATGGGAAATACCCTTTCTAGACACTGTTCAGTACACTTGTATCCAAGTTAGTTCTTCTATTTGCTTTGGAAAAAAGAGGTCTAACATTTACTCGAAGAGGTTCTGGGGCCTGCAAATTCTGTCAATAGCACTAAGCTCTCACTGTCCCTGGGATCACAATGTCTCTAGTCATGATTAATATAATGATGCCCCAGCCTCCTGCTGCCAGAATTTGTTGGCTACTTTTGCTTGAAACTGAAAATGCTGGTAGGAGTTAGGGAATTCCGGGATGCAGAGCATGTAACAAAAGTAGGCACATATATGTGTTTATCTACAAGAGGTCTAGGGTTAGCAGCTTCCTATGGTTAGCTAATTCTTTTTTTAAAAAAATCCCTGTAGGGATATTTTTTATTTTGCATATACTACAAACTACAAAGAAATATTAGGGAAGGGACTACAACTAAGGATAAAGGAAAGCAACCCGCACTATACTAAAACCCCAAGAGGAGGAGATCTTTTCCCTGTTAGTAAAAATGTTAGTACAATTAGTTTTAGTATCACAATATACTTGTAGAGTTCTTGCTTATAACAGTTGCTATTTATATGTTATTTTGTTAGTTGTTATGAGAGAAGTCTCTGATCATCTTATTTTTCACTTCAAAAGACCATTTTCCAAGTCCTTCTGTCTTTACTTCGGCTTTCTGTCTCTAAAATTGTATATCACTCTGGCAGGTCCTGCACCCTTTTCTACCACAGAATCCTCTTCCATTCCCGAGGTAGCAGAGTCATTCGACTTCGATTCTTCCTCTTTAGACTCATCATCTGTCCCCAGCTGACGTTTCAAAAATTCTTTAGCTTTAAAGGTGGAGTCTATCTTCTCCCTTCTATCATTGATCTTAAAGATGACACCTTCCGGAACCGCCCATCTGTACGATATTCCATTAGTTTGAAGAAAATAAATTAATTCCTTGTAATTTTTCCTCTCTTGTCTAATTTTAAATGGAATGTCCTTTAAAGTTTTAATAGTTACATTTCCCATTTTCAGTGGAGTTCCTGATGTTGCTTTTAAAATGGCATCTCTGGTTTGTCTTCTTGAAAACTTGACCACTATTTCTCCAGGTAGGCTGTTCTTTTTAATATAATTGGAGTAAGCCCTATAGGCTGTCTCCATTTCGTTTACCAAGCCTGCTCCACTTTTTTCTCCGTCTCGTTCAGCTGAAGCTGCTGTGCCGCAAAGTTTTTATTCATCACAGTCAATTGCTGGTTAATACCATCGAGTTGTTCCATCACCTGCTTGAGCATATCCGCCAGGAGTTTGAGGACATCTTCTCCCTCTTCTGGTCTCGGACTCTGCCTGCCCGGCTTCGTTTTAAACTTTCTCTGCTGGGCCGCCATCTTTTCCATTTTGTTTACAGTTTCTGCCGCTTCCCCACAACTCGGAAAACTCACCAAATGACTTCGCAATTCAGATAAGTCTCTCAAAACACTTTTGGTTTACTTCCTCCCCTCTCCCCCTTCATGTCTTAACCACTCATTCGCAAAAGAGGCATCCCTCTTTGCAATCTCTGTTTCCAATTGCGGGTGAGTGGGTGTTGAATTACTTTTCAAACTACTCCATTTTTATTCAGAACTCACGTTCATTGTTGGCCAGTTTATCTGACCATGCTTGGTTTTACGCCATTCCGCTCGATCTCCGGCGCTTGTCCTGGTCAGTCCAGCTTAAGCTCGAAGGCCACTCAGCGACTGGACCATTGGGGGCAGAGGGGAGCCTCAATTCTCCAGCATTACACCATCGAAGAGGCTACCCCTCAAAAGCCCCCTGGCCTGGAGCCTATTGCAAAGGCTCCGCGGGGGTGTCACTTGAGGTGGCACCCCTCCAGGCCGCTGGTGTGCGATTTGCCGTCCTCCATTGTGAGGACAGCGTCCACCATCTCTGTTCCGTCAACCAGAAGTCCCCCTATGGTTAGCTAATTCTGATTGGCTTCAATAATGTTATCAGCCCTGGAAGCCTCATATTGATATGGGGAAATAAGCTTGCATAAATACCCTCAAGGAGCTATGATTTACAACTTACTTTTACTTGTTTCCTCATGATAATAGGATTACAACCTCAGATGGCATTCCCTTGAGTTCTGCCCCCCTAGTAAAATATACCCATTTCTGACTTCTCTCCCCAAAGGTTGGGCCCTGATTCCTAGTTGACTCTATTCATAGAAAAGATCTTGTTATCAGGACTAGGGATGGGCACAAACCAAGAAACAAACCATGGTTCAAGCATGAACCAAGCCAGTTCATGTTTCATTTCAAAGTGGTTCATTTGGTCGTGTTGTTCCTGAATTAAAAAAAACACCCCTGCCTTTTTTCCATGGAAATTCATTTGGTTTGTAGACAGCCTGCTACCGATTCAACCAATTCCTAGGCAACACTGGAGGTGAACTTGTGGAGAGCCCTAGAAACACCCATAGCAGTTCTCCATAGCTTGATTGGCAGCTCTGGGAGCCAACCATGGAGCTCCCATTCTGCTCTATGGGAGTAGATAGTATATATATGCCACACTCTGATTAAGTTCCTTTCACTTTTCAGCAGGAGAGAGAGGAGTTAGTCATTATGTGAGAATGAGTTAGGAAGAATTGCTTGCTGCATGCCTGATTTAAGGAGAGGCTAGAGCTGAGCTTTCTTGGGGCACCTGCTTTGGGGGGGTGGATATAATAAGCAATGTTCCCTCTAAGCTGTGGAGTCTTGTGAGCAAAAGTTCTACTTTGTGAGCTATTGGCATCAAAGCTGTGAGCAAGGGATTTGGCTACTGCATCAATTAGTTTGCTCTGGAGCCATCCTTCCTGAGCTAAGACAAAAATGTATGAGCCAGAGGCTAAAAAACTGTGAGCTAGCTCACACTAACTCAGCTTAGAGGGAACACTGGATATAAGTCAGACATCCCAAATCCAATCTTTGCCAAACTTGGAGGGCAGGTGGAAGAGAGCCTGCTGAAGACTCCCTGTGAGTTTGGCATCTCTAACTCATGAGGGGGCTGTTCTAACATCTCCTGAACTCACAAACCAAACAAACCACAAACCAGTTCTGGAAACGGGAACAGTTCAAAGTTCATGGTTCATGTAATCAAATGAACCACCATGAACCATCATTTCCCCTGTTTGTGCCTACCCCCAATTAGAACTGCTAACTTTTCCCCCAGCAGAGCTCCTGCGTCTTTTACACTTGTTAGGGAGTTAGAAATATAGCAGGTGAATTTTTCCTGGGATGGTGCAGCAGACAGCAGTTCTTCCTTAGGCCTTGGAATTGTTAAAAACACAGGTCCCTGTTAGAAAAAAAGCTAGAAACCCATTTTGAGATGATTCAATCCAAAGAGTTGCTGATAATGCCACAGTGCTGAGATTTCTGCATGGTTTTTAGGTTCTCAATGAAGCTTCCCTTGCAGCTTAAAGTATGGGAAACAAGAAAGTAGATTTTGGCTATCAGTAAAGTCATTGCTGACAGCTCCTTGAATTTGTTGCAGCACAGGTTTAGATGCTGTATAATGTTAGCAACATAACAGACAGACAGACAGACAGACAGACAGACAGACAGAGAGAGAGAGAGAGAGAGAGAGAGAGAGAGAGAGAGAGAGAGAGAGAGAGATTCTCTTGGTTTTCAGGGAATGATGCATCCTGCAACCAACTGTAGTGTGAATCAGGAATCAGAGCAGCTGCTTTTTGTCTGCACCAAAATGTCACAAAGGAAAATTAAAGAAAAACTAAAACATACAATCCTTGTGCAAAAACATCAGAGAGAGACAAGCAAGTGGGCATGATGGGTGATACAAAACCTCCTTCTTTTCACCTTTCAGTAGAGAAGGGCTAGCTGAGGTACCAGCTGTTGCAGAGCATCTGCAGAGATTGTTAGTAGCGTCTAGGACAGCTGGCCAGACAACTGGATGGATAGGAATTTTCCAAGCCTGCCTCCTCAGTTTCTGTTGATTTTTAAAATGTGTTTTTATTTCCTATTAAACTCTCACAGTCTCATTTCCTCTATGAAAAACAAATCTTTTGGGGGGAGAAATTCCTGCAGTCCCAGTGTACATGAGAAGATAAATAGCCTGTATAAAATATGTGTGTGAATATGCATGTGTATGCACACACATACTCTCTTGTTTCCCATTCCTTATTTTATTTCCTCAGCACTGCCTCTCTTCAGTGTCCCATGGCCATACTATTGGGCTAGTACAATGATCTATGGGCATGAAAGACGCTGGATCATATGTGATGAAAGGCAAAACCAAAGTTTTGGTTCTCGGCATCAATTGTGTGTTGTCAAACCCACAGAATATTTTAGTTTGGGGTAAAATGTTTAGAGTGTGGTCAGAGGTCAAGCCTCTGGTTGTTCACTAAGGAAGCCAGAACCAGAACCACATAAACCCCAGCCATGAATACAGCCTATTCTCTTGCAGGCTTCCCGTACTGTTTATTCGCCTGTGTAGAACATACTCCTCTGCTTCCCCAACCATGTATAAATGGATTACATACAGTAGAGGTGGGCAGAAGGTAGGGAGAACTGGCCAATTTCTTCTGCTAAACCATCTAAGGCATTCCCTCCAACATTTCATGGATGAAAACAGAGCAGTCATGGGCATGAGGGGTGCAGGTAGGGACACAGTTAAGCTGTCCAACAGCATGGTCGGGTGGATATTGGAGCTGCACAGCCCAGTCTCAAATATGCCATAGGAAGAAAGCAAGTACTAAAAGCACATGGAAGCAGACAGCCTGGATGGAAAAAGCAGCAAGGCAAGCCTCAGATTATGTGGCTAGTGAAATGCATAAATGTAGTCTTATAACAATATTTCAATAACATGTTTAATTTAAAAACTTGCACTTAGAATAACAGCTCAGAAACAAAAGTTATCTGTAGGTGATGACTGCAAGTCCCATATAAGCACAGAAGCAGAACTTTATTTCCTTAGACCACGGACCCCCCCCCCAGCTCAGCACTGTGTTCCCAACGATGACCAATCGAATGCATCTTGGAAATGTACAAGCAGGTCATGAAGGCAACCAGCCCTCCTCTATTGCTGTGCACTTCCAAATTCTCCCACACTTTGAAAGCCCTTGGCTATCATTTACTTTTACTTGACCCATTCATTCATATAGTCCTCTAAAGAAACTTCGTTTTTACAGATTATTACAAAGTGGGTTTCCCAACAGCTGCAAGCTTGGTGCTCTGTCTAGCTTTCAAGGAGTCTGTTTATTGTTCACCACAAATTGGTGGCAGAGGGAGCAAATGGTCCGGCACAAAACCACATCCAGATAACCTGGAGCAATGCCATGGTGACTACAGAGTCAGTCATGAATGGCAATAAAACGATGCAGAAGGTCCCAAGTAAATCAATGCACAAAGAGAATGCGAGCAGCATGCAGTGTAGAGGGATATTTCTGTTCTGACATGGCCGTGGTAAAACTGCGGGGGGAAAGACAAATGCAGAATCTCCCTTTGTTTCTAGCATGCATTGAGGAATCTGGGACTTGGACTCATATATCAGCCTTTGAAGGACTATTAACAGTAGCTATGGAGTAACAACACAAATAAAGATCACAGGAAGTTGAGGTTTTGTTCCACAGGGGAATATTGGAGGACAAAAATCCCAGTGCTGGGGGGGGGGGTTACTTGGATAGATAGATAGATAGATAGATAGATAGATAGATAGATAGATAGATAGATAGATAGATAGATAGATAGATGATGGATGGAATACAAAAGCTATCTCTGGGAAGTTAACAGATCTGAAACAGACTTGGCATCAATTCTGATCTCAATAGAAGGTTTCTTTCCATGTCAAATACCTAAGAAATTTTGAGGCAAATGGCAATAATTTAACAACAACACTTATAACAATAGTTTTCAGGTAGACTTCATAAATCATGATGCTGCCTCGTAAACAGAAATGTCAAGGTTTCAACTCAAGAGAAACCCACTGGAAATATCAAGAGAAGTAAAGAGGTCTTGTCACGTGAAATGTCTTGGGGATCCTGCTCATCTCTGAGTGGAGGTCTCAGCACGACATCTGAAACATAATGTTGACATTAATGTTCAGGAGAAACATTCTGGAAATTCCAGGAGAAGCAAACTGATGTTCAATATTTGATCTAGGGGGTTTGTAAAGCCCTCTGAAACAACAGGCAGTGTGAGTGGCTCTCGTGGATCCCTTTCCTGCTTATAAATCCACAAACAGCAGCCTCTTCTTTCCACTAGAGGAGGCAGAACCTTTTCATCATAACAGCTCTTCTGCTTTCCCAAAGAGCCTATGGCATACTCTCTTTAATAAGGAAAAGCAATCTTGAGCTAGCAGCTGTTCTGGTGGTTAGAAAGGCTGGGGAAAGGTTTAATTTAAATTTGCCTGTGGTGGTTTTGACTTAATCTCTCCATAGCCTGTGTCTGGTTCTCTTGAGTTTCCTAAACTGGCAAGCCTCCAATCACTCAATAAAGACTATCCACAAGAAACATCAGGGTGGATCCAAGCAAGCATGATTGGTGCTCCTCGATTGTGTGCTGGGAATACTTTGGACAGCTGCTTTTATTGCCTTGGCAGCTAATCTCACTTGCCTGCTTCTTCCATCCCTAACCCCCCATCAATTTCTGCAGCGAGCAAATATAAATACTCAAAATTAAAATATCAAGAGAGACATTCATTCTCCAGCTGTATAATGCAAAATATGTTTGTTATTGAATGACAGAGAGCTGAGAAGGTGAAAAGTTTGGAACAGTTAGCAGCTGCAGTCCAATTCATTCCCCAGCCATGACACAGGCTTCCCAGGGGTGATGGCACAGAGGCTGCTGGAATAACTCCTCTTGGACTTTTTCTTCTCCAAAAGGTGAGAAACTCCAGGCAACCTTTAAAGGATGGGTTTCTTGTGTGGGAGAGAAGCTGTACAGAAACATCAGGCTGTAAAAGGACACAGCAGTCTACTTCCTGGCATGAGTGAGTCACTAAGAACATATTAGATGGATGTTCAAGTATCTTCCCTGGATTTCCTTTCTGTTTTGGGCACAGTTTTAGGTTGCAACTGGGTGTGATGGTGGTAGAGCCTAAAATAAAACCTAGAACCCCACACATTTATTGCAACTTATTTATCTGAGATACTTACACCCTTCCCTTAAAGCAAAAGACTCTTGGGGTAGTTTACACACATAATCAAAACCCGATTACAAAATCTGTAAAGCAACAATAATACTATGAAAGTGATAAAACAGCATCATGATCCAGTTGGAACACATGCAAAGAAGACAATCAACTTGAAGGTTTAAAGGGAAAAAAAATCCAATAACCAAGTAAATGATATAATAACCTTCTATCCTATGTGCCTTCCATTATAACCAATAGTATCATAGACTTCACTGTCTCTGTCCCAAGTTCAAACAACAAAGGTACTAGGACATTCACAGTGGCTGCCTCACCACTGTAGAGCTCTTTTCCTTGGATAGTCATTAAAGTTTGAGCCTCATTGTTTTCTGGAGGCACTCTGAGATTTTGGACTTGGATCAGAAAAGATTTATCAGGGTTTCTAATCAGAAAAGAGAGACGCAATGTAGCATCAAAGATCTTCATGTTATCATTGCTTTGGGTGACACAGATAGGATCATCCACAGTGGCCCTATGATTGCCTCTCTGGTATAGTGGTTACAATGCTGGACGTGGATCTGAGAGACCCAGGCTTGAAACCCTCTTCTGCCAAGGATGGGAAGCTCTCTGGGAGACACTGGGCCAGTCACTCTCAGCTTAACCTACTCCACAGGGTTGTTGTGAGGATAAATGGAGGAGGAGAGAATGATGTTCCATGTTGGTTTGAATCCTCACTGAGGAGGAAAGCAGGGTATGCATAGGGGACCATTACAGAGTGAGTATGGACCTGTGTGTCTTACCAGAACTGGATGCACACAAAAAAATTAAAATCAAGTCCTGAAAAACATCCCGCCTGTAGATACAGACAAACAATGCAATCTTACGCAGAATTACTCCCATCTAAACCCATTGGTTGTGGTGGTTTTAGAGTGGAATAACTTTGCATAGGATTGCACAGGAAAGGTTCCTTCTTAGTTCTCAGGCATGCTTCTTTGCCACAGAATCCCTGTGTCACCATAACCCATTTTAAAATTAATTTCCCTTCTTTCTTTGCTATCTTTAAAACTGAGATTAATCTCTTACCTGGGGGATGTTATTTGTGCAGCAAATGTATTTCTGGCCTCATCAGTATTGAAACAGTATCCCTCACCAAGTCAGTCTTAATTGAGTTATATGCTTGACCCTGGTGTTGGATTGAGCAGCCTCAAAAGTAAATACTGTGAATGCTGCTGTTTCTCCAATCAGAGCAACCCAGTCTTGAAGAAATGGGGGTGTTTAATGAGTGCATCAGCAAATGCAAGGAGAATCTCTTCATCTTTCCTCTCCATCTCTAAGGAAACCAAGAAAGCCCAGAGGAAAACAAAGATCAAAAGACAAACCTATGTCTGAACTATTGTCTTTGGTTATTACAAACTTCTGCTTTGGTAAATTCAAAGAAAAATCAATAAAAGCAGTGAGGGCCTCTAGAGCTTGTGCTACAAAGACAATCTGAGCATTGCATTTTGCTCTCTGGCACAGACCTTAGAAATGCTGCTGTTGAATTGCCATAGACATTTTAATCAAACATAAAGGACTGCTCTAACCCAGAGAAGAAATACTGAAAACTATTCAGATAAGGTGTGACCTATCCACATTCTTCCCCCCTGCCCATCTGAATAGAAGAATGCTTTGGCTGAATTTATAGTGGCTCTAGCCAAAGACTGGATGGGATAAAGTTCTGCTTTAAATGATCCAAGGTAGCCTTCTCAGAAGTGTTACCTGTTCCACGCACAGGGCCGGAGAGACAGGCAGAGATCAGGAGTCTCAATGCGTGGATGAGACGATGGTGTAGGGGGGAAGGGTTCAGGTTTGTTAGGCACTGGGATACTTTTTGGAACAAGAGGGAGCTGTACAGGCGAGACGGTCTCCACTTGTCCCGAGAAGGAACCAGGCTGCTGGCACTTAAAATCAAAAAGGTGGCAGAGCAGCTTTTAAACTAAATATTGGGGGAAAGCCGACAGGAGATGAAAAGTCTCTGGTTCGGGTTGGCTCATCTGAGAGAGGTGAGGGGGTACCGGTTGCTTTTCTACAGGGAGGTGGATTGAAATTGTCCACAGCCCAAAACCTCCTGTGTGACCAGGGCCTACCTTGTGTTTTGTCAAACTAGGTATTAGCTATAAAAATGCCCTTATAAACATTCAATTTGATTAGGCTGTAAAGAGGGAGGCCATGAAAAAGCTTTGCCTGATACTGATATCACCCTGTGGCTTGGAAACAGGCAGGAGGAATGGCAATAGAACAAAACTGATAAGATCCAGATTGAGTGGGAGAGGGAAGTATGTATGTTTAGGCATGCTTTCAGTTAACATTTTCATGAATGATTTTTGAACTTCCATTCTTTAGTTTCTCAGATAAAGATGGAATGGCAAAAACCCAGAAATAACAGCCCAATATTAAACTAGTGCCAGCAGAAAAATCAGAAATATGGATATGTTATTTGGGGAGAAGAGAGTGCCCTTCTGTAGTTAACCCAGAACTGCCCTGATGGCTGCTGAAATGGTATGGATACATAGAAGCAGAATAAGCCTTTCTCAAGTACCCAGTGTCAAATGGTTTTAGAAAGAATAAACAGTGTCCCAGCCACTTCCCTTCCATTCTTTAGTTTCTCAGATAAAGACGGAATGGCAAAAACCCAGAAATAACAGCCAAATATTAAACTAGTGCCAGCAGAAAAGTCAGAAATATGGATACGTTATTTGGGGAGAAGAGAGTGCCCTTCTGTAGTTAACCCAGAACTGCCCTGATGGCTGCTGAAATGGTATGGATACATAGAAGCAGAATAAGCCTTTCTCAAGTACCCAGTGTCAAATGGTTTTAGAAAGAATAAACAGTGTCCCAGCCACTTCCTTTGGTGGCCTAGCTTTGTTTGTGGAAATAATGATCCATGTGAGTTGGTTTTCTGTAGACCTTGTGACCTAATGTGGATTCAGACATCATTATTCTACCAGCTGACAAAGGCAATGCCACAGTGATCATGAAAACAGAAGAATACAAAAATAAGATTAGAGAACTTCTGGACTTTGCCACATTAAAAAAAACCCTAAAATGAGATCCAACCTGTAAAATCACCAGGCAAACAAACTTGCTGATCAGAAATTCCTCACTTCATCCCGACACACACAAAAAGCTATGCAAGACAGAAGCACAGCCACCATGACTATATGGACTCCCTAAAATTCATACGGACTCAGTCCCACTCCAACCTATCGTGAGTGCCATTGGTTCCCCTACATATGAATTAGCTAAATATCTGGCCAATCTTCTACAGAATCACATCAGAAAAACCATCATACATTAAAGATTCAACACATTTCATCAACAAAATCAGTCCTCTGAAACTCAACTCACAGGACATACTCGAAAGTTTTGATGTGACATCTCTGTTTACCAAGGTTCCAGTAAAAGACACCCTTGTACTTGTTAATCAGATTTTTCCGGATTTTCCGGAGGATTTAACAGCCTTATTGCACCATTGTTTGACAACCAGTTACTTCCAATAGGATAATGAATTCTATGAACAGATGGATGGGGTTGCCATGGGAAGCCCTCTCAGCCCAGTTATAGCAAACTTCTATGCAAAAGAACCTCCTCAGGAAAGCTCCACCATTAGCATGTCACAGCCTGGGGTACTCCTACAAGATAATGATTCAGCCCTACCGCACCTTCCTGAGTAGATATAATTCACCTGCCTACCATTTTTCTTCTCACTTTGACACAGAGAATACTTGTCAGAACACACAGCCAACAACGGAGTACACGCTTTCATGAAAGGTTATACTTTTATTGAAGAGCTATAGATGCATTAACAGAAGCACTGTTAAGAATGGCAGTTGTCCCTTGGACCTAATAAGATCTAGGGCATTCGTATGCACCCCCCCCACTGCACTGGCCAATTAGGCACCCTCCCGCGCGAGGGCTAAAGCCAGCAAACTGTTTCTAGGCGAAGCTGGGAATGGTCTGGCTCCCATGGCTGCCTGGAAAGGCAGACAACACACACACACACATGCACATCGTTATAGATAAGCGTTTCGATGCAAAGCATAGACAGGAATGTGAAAGCAATTTACACAGACTCTGACTGAGCGTCCCAACCCCCATGGCAGCATAGCGGACAGTACTCCATCTTTCTGTGTTATACCTCTGAGGATGCCAGTCACAGCTGCTGGTGAAACGTCAGGTACCACAATGCCAAGACCATGGCCTTACAGCCTGGAAAATCTACAACAACTAATGAACTCCGGCCATGAAAGCCTTCAACAACATACTTAAGGTTTGTTGTGCAAAGATAGTGATTTCACAACTGCAGTCACTAGACTGGCATGTTTGACCACAAACACATCTGGAAATAGCTTCAATGGAACCAAATTAACTTTTATTCAGAATGCTGCAGCAGCAGATTGAATGTCAATTTTACTTTTCCTGAAATAGTTTGAAACAAATATAATACAATACACTACCAAAACAAATACTGACAAAAATCATTTAAATGGAAAGAGGGCATTGATTTGGATCACTTAAAATCTGAATAATGGCAGAAAGATGGAGGCTGATTGGACTGAAAACAATTTCCTTTGTAAACCGTTTCTGGCACAGGATCACAAAAAAACCAAGTGGTTTTAATAATTAGTGGTTCATTAAATAACCTAATGAAATGTCTTTTTTTTAATTAGAGGCAGGGAAGTATTTTTGGCTGTCCCAGTGGTGACATGTTGCTTTAGTCATGGGAGGTTATTACAGACATTTATTTGGAAGAGAACTAGCCTGCAAGAGGTATTTAGTTTAATAAATTGGGTTGCAGTAGTCAGCACTGGATCAGCACACAAATAACTGTGTGAGATAATTCTTACTGGGAAAGAACATACCACTTGACAGTTAAGGTTATACCATTTGTGCTTTAGGCTAAGGTTGCATTTACAGATGTGAGACCAGATAAGAGGGACTCAGGGTATAACACAAGCCCTTTTAACATAATTAAGAGAACAGAAGAACAAATTAAGAGAAAAAAAGACAAGCAGATTGTGGCATAAATTTTCATGGACTAAAATCCACTTTCTCAAATGCACACACACAGGAGGAAGCAAGAAAAGGACAAAAAATAATAATGAACACCATGAGTCTGTTCAAAAGTAATCCATGCATATTTCTCAAACATCTTCCATTTCATTCAATGCTGCTTAGCCCAATAGGTTATGCTTGTACTACTATGGGCCTATGTTAGTGATAAAGAGCCTCTGCCCAAAACAAATTCTAGTTTAGACAGATGACAAGAGGAAACAACCAATGTTTTCAACACTTGCAACATTTTAAATATATTATGAATTCAAACCATGCTCTTAATGGCGATGGGTGGGGAAACTTCACTCACATGGAAAATGTGGTGGCCATTCATCGGCTTTTCACCAGACAGTCCTCCCTTTTAGTCATCTATCCTGCATCCTGTACCAAAATGCTGACAGATAATGATAAAATTGTCTTGTTTTCCCTAGAGGATCATGGGCTGGACAAGGTCACATAGGACACAAATGTGGTATAGTGATTAAGAGCAGCAGACTCTAATCTGGAGAACTGAGTTTGATTCCCCACTTCTTCACGTGAAACCTGCTGGGTGACCATGGGTCAGTCACAGTTCTCTTAGAGTTCTCTCAGCCCCACCTACCTCACAAGGTGACTGTTGTGGGGAGAAGAAGGGAAGGTACTTTGAGGCTCCTTCGGGTAGTGAAGGGTGGGCTATAAATCCTCCTCCTCCTCCTCCTCTTCTTCCCATCCCTTCCCTGCTGTTCAACAGACACCAGTATTTCCGCCCATGAATCTGCAGCTGTCCTCCCTTGGAAGACACAATTAGAAAGACCCTAAGAGCTGTTTTCTTTCTCTTTTCCTTTCCCCCTTTCCTTTGGGGATCGAAGGGCAGAGGAAGGAAGATCAGTTTTTAAAAGGGGTGGGAAAAGGAGACATGCACCAGATCCACAGGGGAGAAAGTGAGAGAGTGTCCGTTCCATTCTGCAAGGGAAAGTGTTGTATCTCCTCCGCTACCCAGGAATGAAAGCAGGTTGGCTACAACAGTTGTGGGGCTGGAGAGAAATGGTATTCAACCCAAGCAGGTTTACTGAGAAGCAATTCCCGATAGTCCAATGGGGCTTCCAGGTACATGCACAGCATGAGATTGAGCAGCATCCAGGGAGGAGAGAAAAAAAGGAAAGTAAAAGTATGACGTAAGATAATCAAATGGCTTTCTGTTTCACATGTTTTCAATATTCCCACTCCCTCCTTTTTAAAATCTCTGCCCAATGACACACTAAAGTGTCCTCCATGTTCATTGTAAACACATGTGTTTTTCTTTTGCAGATACAGCCTCTGGAATTGTTTCATCAATACTCCTTTAAAATTATATCAGCTTGGGCTGACCTTAACTTGATTGATTCTGTGCACATGCTGGGAGTCTGCTATATTCTTGAGAGCCATCAGTCGTCACCCTAATGGAAAGCAGCTTAAACAAGAAAGCAGTGGTAGTGTGGTAGGATTTCCCCACTGCAGCAATGGTTAGGCAAACTCTGAATAAAAAGTCTGAATAAGATTGCAAATTTTAAAAGTACACCAGCACAGTGATGCAGCTAGTGCCAGGATGAGGGAGGCTGGCCATGAGTCCCTGGGGATCACACAGGCAAAACTAGACCAGTTGGATGGATGAGGAGTGTTTAATTCTGAAGACAGAGATCTTCCCATCTATTCCCCCCCCCCACACACATTACATTTGAAAGGCAAAAAATGCACTTGGAAGGGAAGGAACCAATCTCTCACCCGTAAGTGCTTTTGTTAAATTTGAATTCAAGTGGTCATGCTTTGGAATTTACTAAGCTGCAAAGATATTTAGTAATTGGCATGAATGTTATGCTTAAAGGGATTAGGTGCAACTCTAAGGCTGCTTTATTCTACAATGCTCTTCTTTCAAGCAGTCAATCCAGAGAAAAGTAACATATCAGTCCTAACTGCTTCAGAACTCTGGTGTAAATGAGCAAAGGGATAGGCCAAATATTTCATCAGAAATGGCTCTGTTTTATTTGGGAACTGTCTTAGGCCCCATGGTAATTTTAGAAAGCTAATGTTTGCCTTACATTTGATGACTCCTTAGGGAACTGGCAAGGGACTGTCCACAAATGTGGTTGCCAGCCTTGAACAAAAAGAAATGTTAGTACAGGCTTAGAAGAAAGGCCTGCATTTGCAGCATTGGACAATGTCATTTTGTCACCCCAAATGCCTCATTCACCCCTGTGAAACCGGCAATTACAGCTCTCAACAGAGGTGCCTCTTGTGCTGCATTCTTTGCATGAAGCTTAATAGCCTCCCCCACTAAACAAAGTTTAATTTGCTTTAGTGTCTGGCATAGATCCTGCAGCGTCTGTGCAGCAGTTGTGTTTTTTGATCCTGGAAACTCTTCTGCTTGCAATCTGCTTGGAAACAGCATGAAATTAACACAAATAAACAGAAGAGAAGGGAAGATAAGTATATGGAGTAAAGAGAAGCTGAACTGATGATGGACTAAATCATTGCTAACAGGAGACAGGGGCTGATGATTCCTCCTCTCAAGAGAATTAACAGGGAAAAAGTGTGTCACAGGGCTGAGTGGAAATGGAGCACCTTTTTATAGGAAGCCTTCTGTATCCCATGAAAATTCCCCCTCCCTATTTTTGTGATATTTCAAGGAGAGCATGGACGGGGCAAAAAGGATATCTGTACTTCCCCCCCTTCCTTGCCCAAGTACTTGCCCAAGGAAAAGACGTAATGGTGTACTGTTGATTAAGGACGAGGTTTGCAACAAGATTTCCCCCTTTCTTCCAGCATCCATGAAAGGGTTGTAGAGTTGCCAACTACAAGCTGGGAAATTCTGGGAGATTTGGGGGTGGAGTCATGGGATGGTGGGATTGGGAAAGGGGAGGGACCTCTGTGGGATATTATGCTTTAGCGTCTACCTTACAAAGTAGCCATTTTTTCCCAGGGGAACTATCTCTGCTTGGTTAGCTGTAAGTCCAGGAAATCTCCATGCTCCGCTTGGGAGACAGCAACTGAAAAGTACTGGGTTCGATACATCAGGACTCAGACCATGACATAGCAGAAGACGCGTTTATTGGTACTTAACACATGGAACAAAAACTAACAGCCGGGTGGCCAACTTTATACATTTGGGGAGTGACGCCCCTTAATTCTGTTGGCGGGTTTAAACTTCCTGCCAATGTCCCTATTGGCTCCTTACTGGAAGTTCAGGAGCCTAGTCCCTATTGTCTTTCGGATCAAAGCTTTGCTGCCTCTGGCTGGCTCCTGACAGTGGTCTGAGGACATAACAGTAACCCTAGGGGTGATTTCTATTTTCTCAGTGTTTAATAAATTGGGTTGCAGTAATCAGCATTGGATCAGCATGCAAATAACTGTGTAAGATCATTCTTACTGGTTCTTGTCCATACCCAGTCATAACTATCATCCATCCCCTTTCCTTTCCCCAGAAATAAACCCTTCTGCACATAGAAAATTAGATGTCAGGGAGAAGAGCTCCAGCTTAGTCTTTTCCCCGGCATGTTAATTTTCTGTCCACGCTATGAGCAAAGATATAAATCAAAAGAGAAAAGGCAGCTAGGAGAGATTAAAAGAATGTGATCTGCTGTACTACATGGAATGCTCCACATTTTCTGGAAGAATTTTCTTCTTCTAAATAACCACCAGTCTGACTACCATTAGCCCTGTAGGCCTTAGAACAGAAGATCCTGCTCTGGAGCTTACTGTGGCTGATCACATGGAATTGACTCCTCCCCAGCTGCCAAAGCACATTAACAGGAGCTTTAAATAATACAGCTGGTATTTGGCTGGACTGCCTTCTCCATGTAAGCAGTTGTTATAGTTGTAGTCGGGTATGTTTTGCAGAAGCAGCAAAGCAGCTTGTGAATGGAGAGACCTTTTGTTCTGTTCTGTGGGAGATGGGGTATATGTGGGAATCCTGGGTTAGGAACGCAAAGCCCTAAAACTCCAGTATGAATGAAGGGGGAAAGAAGCATGTAGTGTTGCTAATAATATTTATTTAAAGGGAGTGAAGTCTGAGAAAGGATAGAGGGGAATATTGGATTTTTTCCATTATAATTTCCCTGCCCACCAGGATACTGTGATAGAAGGAAACATTATACATAATGTCTCAGAAATATAACACAACAGCATATGTGCTGGCTCACTACCAATTTATACTCAATTTCTAGCTAACTAGTTCATCCAGATGTAGAGAACCTATAATGTGAGAAGAGCCAGGGCCCAGGTTGCTTTATGCATTCAAAGCTATCCAGTGGGAGTGCAAGGGGCCCCACTGACAGTTGACTGGACAAGGTGATGGAAGGTTGTCTCTTCTTGTTCTGCGAATAACCACTGACATGCCACTGCATGGAATATGTCAGTTGTCCAGTCCTACGCCCCAGCTTAAGGGGAAGAGATGGGTTAGATTTTTCTCAACTTTCCTTTCTCTCATACATGTCTCAAGCAGGGAGGGGAAAAGTTGAAAATGAAATAGCTTGAATATTGACAAGAATAATGAGCTCCATCTCATTGGACAGAATGTTCCTTCCCTCTTGTGACACTCTCTCAGGGTCAGACATGCCATCTGCAAGTCTCATAAACAGTGACAGATGCAGTGGGCTTCAGCAGTTTCCATTCTCATTCCCCCATTTCCCTTCCACTGAGAACAGGAATCTTCCGTTTCAGAAGGGGTTAGGTTTGTGGACAAGCATTTGTTCTTCTTCTTCTTTTTTTGCATAGCGTGCCCGTGAATAATTAGAACCATCTTCTTGTTGAAGTTTACTATGTCTTTGGATCACTTTCCTTCATTAACTATGTTCTCAAAAATCTTGCTGATAGTATGCTGAGCACACCCAACCTATCATGCACAAACGAAACGAAACATAAAAACAAGAATTGTCTTAGCTATTTCTCCTGTGGGGTGAGCACAACTTTCTCCCATCTTTCCAATTTAATTAATAGACATATGTACCAGTGGTTCCAATACTGATTTGTCTTTGGTTTGCTCCTTTCCCATGCTTTAAAATACTACCTTAGCCCTGACCTGTGTAGTCCAGACTAGTCCTATCTTGTCAGATTTTTGGAAGCTAAACGGGGTGAGCCCTGGTCAGTAATTGGATGGGAGACCACCAAGGAATACCAAGGTTGCTACACAGAGGTAGACAATGGCAAACCATCTTTGTGCATATCTTGCCTTGAACACTATAGGGGTTGTCATAAGTCAGCTGTGGCTTGGTGGCACTTTCCACCACCACTGCCACCATCCAAGACAAGTTTAAACAATTACCTGATAGTTTCCAAACATTGTTCAACTAGCCTGTGCATGTGTGTAGTTTTCCATGACTGTGGCAATGATGTCATACAACAGACCACTATAAGTCCATTTAGAATACAGGAATAGAACACAGCATGATTTGGGCTATAGATAGAATTTGTATATACTTTAAAAAAACATTTTGAACTTTTGAGGGAATACAGAATAAAGACAAGGTGTAACGGAAAATGAAATTGTATAGCTTCTGCCCATAATTGCCCTAAAGAGCACTACTCTCTAAAGATCAACCTCTCCTGGTGGTCCCTGGCCCAAGGGGTGTCCATCTTGCCTCAACCATTAGAAAGGCCAATGTTTTGAGAGGGATCAATTTATTACCATTGGATAGTATAGCTATGACTTGGTGGATATAATTAAAAGCTGGGGGTGTTCCTGAAATATTCACATTCGGTGTTGGCTTGTTTCCAGTTTCAGTTCAAAGTGCTGGTTCTAATCTTTAAAGCCCTTACCTCCCTGGGGCTATACATGCTATACAGTCCAGTGCCAGAAAGGAGCTGTCTCTCCTACCTTCTCCAGTCCTGGGGTGTCATTTCCAGCCCACACTAGAAACATTTCTGCACCCTCCCCAGTGATCCCTGTGTGGCCGAGTGCCAAGTGTGCCATGTCCTCATCTGGAGGGGTGCAAACACCCAACACTTGTCCTCCATCCTCTTCAGACACCTACAAAGGGTATACTCCAATATGTTGCTACCAGGGGAAAAGGAGGCAGCCAGTGGGAGGAAGACGAGGCCCACTCCCTCTCAGCAGGGAGAAGTGGAGGGGGAGCAGGAGACCCCTCCAAGAAAGGATCCCCACACTCAGGGTGCCATGGCTGGTGGGACATCAAGGCAGGCCACCCTCCAAGAGGTCATTCCCACAAGGATGCCGGTAGTGCCATCCAGAAGGGCTATGTGGAGGGCCCAGGAAGAAGTCACTCCCCTCATTGACAAAATGGTTGCTGTGGATGGCCAACCCTCCTCCCTCATGGAGGATGTAGCCTTTCACTTGCTGCTGCAACATCTGGCTCCCTGGTACTCTGTCCCCTCACAGAGGACCATGAGCCAACAAGTGTTGCCCACCATGCCCCACTCTGCAGTGGCAAAGGTCAAGGGTGAGCTCTCCAGAGCACAAGGCAAAACTGTGCCCTTCACAGCAGACCTCTGGAGCAGCCAGAAGCATGGCTGCCTCTCCCTCACTGCCTACTGTTTGCAAGCTGTCCAGACTGTCAGGGCATGGCTCAGCCCTGGAAGTGGACAGTCCTGCCACTGGGCTACAAAGTGGTTCTGCTCCATGTGCAGGAGATGGATGCAGACCACATGCTGCAAAACATAATTTATTTACTAATTGCTGTGATACAGAGTAGCCTGAGGGAGTGGGTGGGTAGCAGCAACATTGTCCATGGCTAAATGGTCATGGATGCTGGTGCAAACATGCTGGCAGTGATGAAGTCTATGCACCTCAAGGGCATCATCTGCCTGGCACATATGCTTCACCTGGTGGTGAAGGATGCTCTGGGGGCTGGGGAGCACTGTCAGTGCCACCTGGGATGCTGCCACCCATGATATGACGGCCTTGCTAGAGACCTGCTGGCACCTGGCTGCCCACTTCTCAGCCAGCATCAAGTCTGCCCATCTGCTGCATGAGAAGCAGGGGGAGGAGCCTGAACACTGGTTCATCCTTGACTTACACATCCACTGGATCTCCACCTATGCCATGATTGCTTGTTTGGTGGAGCACAAGAGCATGGTGCAGGATGTCATCTCCTCTACGACCACCTGCACAGGGAAGAGGAGCACAGCATCAGCTGCAAAGATTGGCTGACCCTCTCCCAAATGGTGTGTGTTCTCAAGCCCTTCCAGGACAACAATGACATTTATTTTATTTATTAGATTTCTGAATCGCCCAACCCTGCAAGTGGGCTCTGGGCGATTTACAACCTTAAAACAGATAAAATACAGTCAACATGATAAAATTATTACAATACATTAATAAAACAACCAATTCAGATGACGTGGGCCCAAAGACAGAAAGGGAGGGTGCCAGTTTTAACCGTTGCTGTCCTCAACCAAAAGCCTAGCGGAACATCTCTGCCTTACAGGCCCTGCAGAATTGTATCGGATCCTGCAGGGTGGGTGGGGGCTTCCTCACAACATCTCTGCCTTACAGGCCCTGCAGAATTGTATCGGATCCTGCAGGGTGGGTGTGGGCTTCCTCACTGAACACCTACCTAACGAAAAAAACCCCTACCTCATGATCACTTTAAATGGGGGGGGGGGAGATCACTGGTCTGGTGGGGCTGGGGTGCCCTGCCTGCCAAGCTGTCATGGGGTTACTTGGGAGCCCCTGTCCTGTTGTATGTCTGACTTTCTGTCATGGCTGGCATATGAATCACTTTAAGTGGAAAACTCTGATTTCCACTGGTCTGGTGGGGCTGGGGTGCCCTGCCTGCCAAGCTGTCATGGGGTTACTTCGGGGAGCCCTGTTCTGTTGGATGTCTGCCTTTCTGTCATGGGTGGTATCACTAAACAATTTAAGTGGAAAACTCTGATTTCCACTGGTCTGGTGGGGCGGGGGTGCCCGCCAAGCTGTTGTGGCACAACTTTAGGGAGCCTTTCTAAAAACTATGGGGATGTCTGCCTTTCTGTCCTCCAGAACCTGCCTTTGGAGACTTGGGGGGGGGGCACTGTGAGCATAGGAGGGATAGTTGCCTTTTTTCCAGTGTCTGGTTGGGGTGGTCTGCCCTGGTGAAGTTTCCCTGTGAGTTTGGTGTTACTGCTTGTTCCTGAGCCATTCCATGGACTCCTGTAACTGCAGCTGTCTTTTCCAGAGGGAGCACTGGGGAGACCTTTTTTGAGGTCCATAACGGGTACCCTATAAACACAATCTGCCCCCATCTTAGAGAGATTGTCAAGAAGCAGGTGGCAGGGTGAAGTTCCATGTAGCTTGCAGTGCCTGTCATGGCAGTGTCCGGCAACACTGTTGGGATACCTTTTTCCCATTTGGCTGCGATGTACTTATGCCCTTAGGGAGGGCACCACAGCTGTGTCATGGCCATCTGCCGCAGCACAGGAACAACACAGGATTGTTCTGCCCAGAAACCATAACTCGCAGCCTGGGGTTCTTCCCACTGTGGCTGCTGCCACACACGCTAAATAATCCACTTTCAATCCACTTTCAGTGCACTTTCCAACTGGAGTTTTACTGTGTGAACTGGCAAAATCCACTTTGAAAGTGCACTGAAAGTGGATTGAAAGTGGATTACTTGGCGTGTGTGGCAGCAGCATGTGTTAATGGCTGGTCAAAGTTAGCAGGGAGTAAGATAGAGGCAGGACTTTCAGTGTCACCTTTATCAATCCCAGTAACAGGTATATAGATCTCCAGGAACACAGTACCCTTCAGTAAGTACTTCTTGGCACAGTAACCAAAGCAGCAGAAAGTGGGTGCACAAGATGATCATCTAGACATTGTTGTGTGCTATAGTGATATACTTGTGCTACTCAAATGTATTTGTATTGAAAGCCTCTTCAGACAGCAGGAAGTACCTGGTGCTTCAAAGGAAGTGACTAGACTGTGAAGCAACTTCAGAGTGGACAATTAATATGTTGGGGGAAGGCTGTTTGTAATCCCTGGTAATAATTGCCATTATTACTGAATGCCCACAATACAGCTTTCACACATCTATTCTGCTCAACTCTTGGACTCCAGAATGTCTTGTATCTATGAGTTGCATGGTCCAACTGGTTGTTAAGATTAAAAAACAACAACATCCTTTTAGGGAGCCTGCGTCTGTTGAATTTTCATTGAATATTTTCCTTGTTTATGTGTGAGTCAGTGCTGGCTGCCCATAACTCTGCAGGGAACTCACTGTCCCTTTCCCATCCACTGCAGAAACTGCTGATGTGGCCATGAGAAAGCTCCACAGCAAGGAGCATCAGCTGTCCTTTCTGGCATAGCCCTCAGCCTGTAATAGAGGATTATTATGATTAGGATTAGTGCCAGTGAGCACTCAGTAAACGAATGAAAACAGAAAGGAGAAGAGAATTCTAAATGCTTGGGGTGAACAAATAGCCTTTGAAGAATGCATGGGAGCCAAGCACTGTTGTGGACAGCTGACTATTTGTCTAGGGTACTAGGAGCAGCCTCCTCTTGTGAAGACCCTGCCCCCTCCTCCAGCCAAGACCCCTTTGGTTAGTGGTAACCTCTCTTATTTTGAGCTTAGTTGTTTTAATAGGCACCCCCTTGTACAGTCTTGAGTGCCAAGGGCATCTGAAACTTGGGGAGTCTCATAAAGGCACCTGGGTGTGGCCATGACATTGGAAAATCCCAGGAGAGGAAGGGTATGCTGGTATTACAAAATGATTAAGTGCAATCTCTTCATGTTTAGGGTTCTCAATAAAAATAAGACTTCTCTATAAGCACTTCATTCTCAATAACTGTTGGAAAAGGCAATGTCTGGTGTACAAATAAGAAAAGAAGAGGACCCTGCAGGGGGCAGCAAGAAGACAATTAGATTGGATAGTGAGGTCAGCACCTCATTCCTTGTCTGTCTCCAGATTGCTACTCTCTGAGCAATTTCCCCCTTCTTCTCAGAAGTGCCACACTCAGTGCCAACCCTCATTTTGGGGTGAGGAGGAGGGCTTGAGTTCACAGCAGATAAAGGTAATTCTCTCCTGCCAGCATCTCACAGGAAGAGCTCTAGATATCGGAACCATCTGTCAGGGTATTTTTGCAGCATGTTTATGAAGCAGCTGAAGGAACACATGAGGGTGGGATGAAACACAACATCCTTGAATGAGGAGCAACCTCATTCCACAGTGGAATTACACAAGTGGGCATCTTTCCAGCATTGTCTCTGGCTCTGTGAAACACAAGGCTAATTCCAATGTTCCCACCACAGAATATTTTACAGTTGACAAAGTAGACTCATGCATCCGAAGCTGAAGTGGGCTCTCCAGCCTCCCCAGCTCTGGAATAGGAAATTCAGTGGTATTTGGAGAAATGGTCAGTATCACTTACTTGTTTCCAAGTTGCTATTCTATCAATAGCATCTTACAGTGGGGAGAGAGGTTTAATAGAGAGATATAGCTCAGCCTGAGTACCTCTGAGTTCAGATGCACTCTGTTATTTCGTGCTACTCATAAGATGCTTCTAATCCTTTGTTGCTCTGATCACTTCGGAGAGCTTCAGAACCTATGATAAGCTTGTTGGGGTGTTGATTTTACCCAGAGTGATTTCCCACAAGTGCTGCTCCGCGCTCACTCCTCCCTTTTGCCCCATGGTACGTGTTAATTTCACACAAGCTGCTGCGCGGCCGCATTTTGCCCTGCAGCTTTGTGCGATTTTTCCCGCATCTACTCAATCCTCAAAAAATAGGATTGAGTAGAGGCAGGGAAAATCGCACGAAGCTGCGGGGCAAAATGTGATCACGCAGCAGCTTGTGTGAAATTGACACGTACCATCAGGCCAAAGAGAAGCGTGAGCGCGGAGCAGCGCTTGTGGGAAATCACCACCAGAGTTTTCTACAGCCCTAACAGTGCCTGTAAATTTGATGAATGCCAGATGCATTGCTACACAACACTGGCTTCTATAGCTCCACTCAATATTTATAACACCACAGTAATGACCCTTGACAAAGAGCTCTGTGTGCTACATGGAATGGTCATCCAGTCAAGTAACAGGAATCATCACCTTTTAAAACAATCAT
Source organism: Gekko japonicus (assembly GCF_001447785.1). Lineage (NCBI taxonomy): Eukaryota > Metazoa > Chordata > Lepidosauria > Squamata > Gekkonidae > Gekko > Gekko japonicus. The sequence continues at coordinate 129,745 of NW_015163609.1, forward strand.
CAATGTGAAAAAGTTGTCCAGGATAAAATTCATCCTACCAGTGGGATCTGCTTTATTTACCCAGGCACTGCAGAACTACTCCTGCCCCAAGGTACACACAGGATTAGGAAATTTGCTGTCATCTTTCACAGTATGGGATAGACATATACATGGTAGCCTGTGAACCACAAAATTCACATTCTTTCTCTCACTGCATATGGTGAGAATGAAGTAACAAATATGTCTTGGGATGTCTCCACATTACTTCCTATAATATGAGATCACTCCATCAGCAAATTGCAGCACAAAGGTTGCTTTATACCAGCCTGTTAGGGAAACAGAAGTGGCCTCCCGTCTCAACAAAGTCAATTTAATTGCACCCACCTATGGCTATTAACCCCTGGGAATAGCGGTTACATGATTTCCACACATGTGAGCAGGATTGTATTAACTACTCACTGGTTGCAAACCAGTTTTTCACTGACTGTTTAGCTATTCTTGAGCAGTTTGAGCCTGTATGCTGGGTTACTCTTCCTGTATTCAAAGAGTACAGTGCAATTGGCAATGTTTTACACATGTACATTTTTGCATCACTTTATGGGAGGCATAGTTCCCCCTCTCACATCATTTAATTACTTGATCTGACCATCCATGACCCTGCTGAAGAATCAATTTCACCTACCACACAGATGCAATCCAAAAGTAAGAAAAGGAAACTCTACAACCACAAAGAAATAAAACTCCTCCACCATTGCTACTGCACAACTGGACAGATGCAAGACAAATAGTTCTGAGTTGCTGCTCACAAGCTATCATGGCTGCTGAACACGGCATGTTTGCCTGCCAAGCTTGTTTGCCAAGAAATTTGCAGCATCCTTAGTTTCACTCAATAAAATCTGGATTTGTACAACTATCACCTAATCCAATAATGCTTTCCCTCCCCCCCCACATTCCATGAAGCAAGGGAAATAGAGAAACATATCAATGTCACTAGCAGGAAACTGTGAAAGTAATATGTAGAAGATAGCTAGAAGGTTCAAAGCTGACAGAAACTAGTAGGGATGGGCACGAACCAGGAAAATGCGGTTTGGTTCAGTTTGTGGTTCATGGCATCCCCGGTTCATGAATCACAAACCATCATGAACTTTTAGCAACCAAATTAACTGGTTCCATTTGTGAGGTTTGTGATGCAGTAGAATGGCCCCCAGGCACCAAACTTGCAGGGGACCTGTGGATGACTCTCATCTACCTGCCCTCCAGTTCTGTGAGGAGTGAATTAATGGGGTCCAAGTTATGGCTGAGTTACACCCAAAGAAGGTGCCCCCAAGGAAGTGCTTTCTGGGGAAATAACAGGGGCAAGTTCAGGAGGTGTATAGAACAGACTGTGTGCAAGCTAGAGGCATCAAACTCACAAGGGACCTCCCCCTGATTCTCCTCTACATGCCCTCAAAGTAATGTGCAGATTGGACTTGGGGGGATCCAAGCCCCCAAAGAAGATATCCCCAGGAAAGTGCTTTTGGGGGAAATGTCAAACGCAGGTTCAAAAGTGTATAGAATGGACCCCCTGCAAGCTACACACACCAAATGCACAGGGAACCTTACCCCACCTCCCACTCCTCTACAATCTCTCCAAGTTCAGGGTGGATTACATTTCTGGGGTCCCAGTTATGGACCCCCCAAAAAAGGTCTCCCACATTTATACACTCCCACATGTCCTGTGTGCCATGAGGGTGAAAGTGGGTACAAAGGGTGCTCATCATGGGAGGAAGAAGTCCTACACCTCCTGCATACCACAGGCCCCTATCCCCAGGTACCAAACCCATCCTGCCAGGCCACAGGAGCCTGGCCCTAGCAGGGCATCAGCAGGGGTCTCGACGCCTCCTTCCCCTATATGTTTCCGAAGTTTGGTAAATATTGTAATCAAGCAGAGACTGTCATGAGTGCTGCTGAGGATGAGCTCCCAGCCCCAGCAGAACTCGCACCTGTTCCCGATGAGTCTGTCAGTGCATCCTTACCGCCTGTCCCAGCAACAGCTGAGGAGGAACGACACACGGAAGACAGCCCCCCCCAACTCACCTCCGCAGGTGGCATGGTTGCGGATCCGGCTCCGGCAGGACTTAGCATCCCGGTGAAGGGAGGCACGCCTGCACAGCAGGTGGTCCCTCAGCCCTGAGTTCTAGCAGGAGCCAGAATGCATGCGCTGAATGCTAATTGACAGCAGCCTTGAGGGGTACCCTGTTTCCCCGAAAATAAGACCTACCCCAAAAATAAGCCCTAGCAGGATTTCTATGCATTTGTGGTATAAGCCCTAGTGTGTCTTCTTGAGAAAAAAAATAAAATAAGACAGTGTCTTATTTTCGGGGAAACACGGTATTTAGTTCCCCATTCCGAGCTGGTTCTTTGTGCCAGCAACTAGTCAGTTTGACGAATGCTTCTGCACCCACCTCGCCTGTGTTCCGGTTCCTGATCCGTGTTCTGAACTCTTGGCTCCTTGACCTCGGCTTGACGACTATGCTTCCGGTTTGTGTTTTGGACTCTGTTATTTGGTTCCTGTCTCGCTACCCCTTTGGCTTTGACCTTGGTCTGGACTTGGACTATCTCTCGCTCGTTGTGCCTGCATTCCAGCCCATGACAGAGACATTCTGTTTGGAAATGTATCCTTTCAGGAACTGCCACAAACAGCTTGAAAGTTCGTGGAAAGTTTATACTGGTCACCCTGCCACGAACTTCGCTTTGCAAACCATGAACTCCCCAAAATTCATCACGGATTTTAGTTCACAAGCCAGTTCATGCCCATCCCTAGAAAGCAGTCAGGATTACAACAAGCACTTCAGAGTAATTTTCTTGTGGCTGTTCTCCACAGCATCCATGTGAACGGGCAGCAAGACAGGCTGCCCCCCCAACTGCTTTTAGATAAGGAAAGAAATTATCTAGGAGGGCCATTCTCACTCCGAGTTCCTCTCCAATGGATCTCTTCTCACTTGGTCCTTTGCCCATATGTGTGTTTCCCTTTTTTAACTTTTAGAAGTTAAAGGTTTAGCTTCCACTCAGCAAAGCTGGCAGGCTGCCTATCACAGGAGGAGGGGAAAGAACAGAGCACCTGAGGACTGGCCTCTAGTTTTCTGCCCCCCCCCCCCATGGCACAGCAGCCCTTGCTACTGTCCAACGTATGCAAGCAAAACCTTTGACTTTCCCCCTGAAGCTTCCAGGGGTATAATTGGGAGAATTTAAGCCACAACTATACCTCTGTGCCCTTCCACCTTCTACCAATGGACAGAAACAATATCTGCATGCCCCTACCATGATGCTGACACCAGATATCTGTGAAGAGTGGGCTGTGGCTCAGGGGTACAGCTTCTGCTTTGCAGGCAGAAGCTCCCAAGTTCAATTCCAGTTAAAAAGGATCAGGTAGCTGGTGATGTGAATGCCTGAGACCCTGGAGAACCTCTGCCAGGCAGAGCAAGCAATCGTGACCTTGATAGACTGATGGTCTGCCTCAGCATAAGGTAGCTGAGGGGGCGGTCACACACGTGAGATAAAGTGGGGGGGGAAGTGAGGCTATTTCCTCCGGGGGGATTTGACCTGCAGTTGCGCGATCACACAGTCCTTGGAAGTGTCAGGCACAGCCTGCCACTGCATGATCAGACACAACCGTGGGTGAGTTGAGGGGTTTTTTGCTGTTTGTTTCCGATGCATTTAAACAAGGAATTGATGAATTGCATTTCCACACCAAGGGCTCCCTGTGGAGTTTGCGATGAGGCACATACTGCGAAGGGAGGGGAAAACAACGGTGCGGAGTTGGGATGGCCTGATCAGACCATCCCGATGCCATGAGAGTGCGCTGGAGCGATCAGACACAGGAAAGTCCATTCGGGGCCTGTCGCAACCTGTTTACTACCGAAATCCCCCCCGGTGTCTTTTTACTCCACTTCTGCGGTGGAGCAGAATGGGTTGCCAACAGGTGTAGGGCACTTCCCAGATGCTCATATCTGATCACGCCGTTTAAATCTGCCTGGCATTCACGCCTATGGTGGGTCTAATTGTGTGTATGATCGCGCCCTGAATGTGTTAATCTGAGCACTCTGGTTTGTATACAGTCAGAGCTCTCTGTACACCTGTGAGCCAACAATATTACTGGTGAAATTGTTGTGTACAGAAAAGGCAATCAGAAATTGTTTGGTCTAACATGGGAACCTCTCCCTCCCCCAGAGAAATGGGATGGTAGGGAAATGGAAACTGGAAGCTGAATGGAGCCACAGACATTGCAGTGCTGCTAGGGTAAAAATGGGCTGAATCTGCCCTAGTCTATTCAGAACCAAAAATTAAAGGTAATTAATTTAGGTTAGTTACCCTTCTGATGTTAACCGATGGGCATATCCCTAGTTATTTCTGTATCCTTGTAGAAGCGGGACAATTGCTTTATTGTTGCTGGTTGCACAATTAGATTATTTGCTAAGAAGATAAAAAGGTTTTTTTAAAATTTTACAGTCTGAAAGAAATAATTATTTTATTTCCCATGGTACATCATTATGTCTGATTATGTAAACACAACAGATGAGCCTATGAAGGTGATATTTGTATTATATGATGACTGTTTTGGGGTGGGCAGGATTAAAGAGTGGGACGTTTTGCTAAACAGTGCATCATTTAGGTGATGATATATTTGAACATTTGAGAGGTAGAACTAGAAACCTCATGTGGTAAACTGAATTTGGGGGGGAAATTCCACACTGAGAGTATCTCCCAGGTGATTTTCAAGCTTACACATGAATTCAACTTCCACCTACAAGATGCAGCTGCTAACCAGAGGTCTTGTATTGCTCAGATTCTTTCCAGAGATGAGCCAGAATAAGAAACAGAATTGCATTCAGTTTATGGGTCATTCAGAAGTCACCCTTGGGTGATAACAGCCCAACAGCATCAAATCTACCCCAGCTGGGCTAGTCCTGCTACATGGAAACTTGCTACAGGAAGCTGACGTAATTGTGTTCATTATCACTCCAGGCATTTCCTCACTAGCAGTGACTGAAGAAACGAAGTAATGTCCCTGGATGGTACCAACATTGCTGTCAGTTGATAAGGTCTGTTTTATTCAACAAAATATCCCCAACTTCCCTCCAGCAACATCATTATCCCAACATGTACTAGGGAGGAAGACCTCTGGCATTTTACAACTAAGGCTCACCAAAGCAAGACATAGAAATCCCTCCCTCGGCTTCATCCAAAAAGCTTAAGACATTTGATTTATACAGTATATTGCTAAATTTTTGGAAGGCTTAGACAGTATCTCAGTTTTTATTAGATGCTTAGAGTAAGAATATATATCTAAGAGCAACAAAAAATCCTTCAAAAAGTAGTGCTGCTATGTTAACTCAATGTCAATCAGTGGACTATAAATAGCTATACTTTCAGTTCTATAACTCAGGTTATGAACAGGCTCAGACTCATGAGTTTTGAAAGCATTCTCTTCAAGCAGCAAAGGACCTGAATTACAATCTTATTACAGCATAAATATTTTTATTTGTTTTTAGAATTCTCATACTTAAAATGGAATAAAAGCTTGGGGAATGGAGAACTACTTATAATGCTGCATATGATTTTACATCCAGTTATGTGTAAATAAGCATTAAACTTGAGTGATATTACAGTGCTTGTGGGAGCTGTATTTTGGTATTTCTTTGATGTGTTGCTGAACTCAGAAGTGTCATTGTATTCTTAATGTTAAAATGTTATTTCTTACATTGCAGTGAGAGATCCTTAAAGGTGGTACAGTTAGAAAAATTGCAGAAGGGTTGCTTTTACAAACAAGTGGAAAGGTCCTTTGCAAGACTGAACACATGACACACATGAAGCTGCCTTACACTGAATCAGAGACCCTTGGTCCATTAAGGTCAGTATTGTCTACTCAGACTTGCAGCAGCTCTACAGGGTCTCAGGCAGAGGTCTTTCATATCACCTACTGCCAGATCCTTTAACGGGAGATGCTAGCGATTGAACCTGGGACCTCCTGCATGCGAAGTGTTAGAAGTGGAGGACTTGGTGCTGTCTCCTGTCTCAAATTTGAGATGTCACCAAAGAGTTTAGACAGATAGAGAGGTCAGGACACACAGGGCATCCTTTCCTTCCTGCTATCTGATCCTTTCCTTTGAAGTAGAATGCTACTCTTAGGGGCAATTTCCTCTGCTTCCGCTCTCTCACTCTCTCTTTTCTCTCTCACATGCACACAAAAGAAGGTGCTTGATCTCCATCTTGCACCATGGAGGCTGGACATGCATCCAGCATCCAACACCATCTAGTTAGTTAGAATAGGTAATAAATATTTATCTCTTACCTGCACTCTCAAGCATGTATGTCCTTTAATAAAAGTTACTTATTAGTTTTAGAACTGACTGCTGATTCTGTAATTCTGTTGCCACACCTAGCCCCAAGCTTTGCTGCATTAAAGCCTTTGAGCACTCTGCTATTTTCCCATGGTTCCCTGGCAGTACCAGTTCCAGAGAATCCAACAGATTATGGGCCCAGCACGCAATCCTGTTCACGTGGCAGATGCCTTTACCTTTGGCATCATTGCCTAGGACATGCAAATTCACAAGCCATTAAAGAAATGGAGAGGAGAGAATTAACAAGTGGCATTGAGCTTGTGGAATGCAACCAAGCTAACTGTACCTGTTGCATCCAACTAAGAGTACAAGAAAAACATTTCCAAAGCAGGCTGAATGCAGGTCCAAGGAGCCACTTGAGCTCATTCACTCAGACGTGGTTGGGCCTCTGCAGACACCCAGTATTGGGGGGGTACAGATATTTTGTCAGTTTCCTGGATGATTTTTCAAGATATGCTGTAATGTTTTTGCTCACTGATTGTACACAAGTCTTGGATAGACTTAAAAACTATTTCGCAATGGTGAGCAACAAGTCTGGCAAGAAACCCAAAGTGTTGAGAACAGATAATGGGGGAGAATACATAGCAGGTGCAACTCAACAGTTCCTAAGAGAACAAGGAACTGAGCACCAGGGAACACCAAGCAGATGTTCTACCACTGAGCTATAGTCCCTCATTATCTGCAGACAGAACAACCTGGGAAAAATGAAAACCTCTAACAGGCTAAAGGGATGAATAAAAATCCAAGTGTGTTTTACACTTGGGGCCAAACCAAACATGAACAGTTGTTCAGTTTTGTATGCAAAAAGGAGAAATGGAAAGGGGGGCTGGTTCAGACCAAAGCCATAGCATTGGGAGGGGGGAGAATAAATTTTTGCCCATGCCATTTCTCTCTGATGCAAATCATCCCTGTTCTTATTTGCCCCACATGGGCCACGATATCAGTATCTGAATTTCACCCTCACAGAGCAAATAGCTGGTTTGCTTTGGGAAGCTGGATAGGAGGAAAGTTAAAGTTCTCTCCCCTAATGCTGCGGTCCCAGTTTGAATCAACCATATTACCACATGGATGATCCATTTCAGAGGTCATTTTGGGGGGGGGATCATGGGGGATCGCAGTTCCACCGGGTGAGGTACGGGTGCGGGGCACATGACGAAGCCCTGCCCCCTGCTTCCAGCCACCCCGCTTCTGGCCCTCATTCAGCCAGGAGGAGGCAGGAGAAGAGGGAGGGTAAGTTGCTTCCTCCCTGCCTCCCCCCACCCCTGCCTGCCTCGGGCCAGGGAGGGCCTTCGTGGGGCTTCCTTGCACTTCCGCTGGCCTTGCAGGTCCACCGCCGGGCCCCTAATGGGGCTCAGCAGTGGAGCTGCAAGGCCGGCGGTGGCGGCCGGGACCGTTGGGGGTGGGGTGTGTGTCCTTATGACACACTTCCGGTGATGTCAGGGTGTGTGGCATATGCTAATGAGTTATGCTAATGAGTTCCCCTAGCTCTTTTTCTACGAAACGACCCCTGATCCATTCAAAGATCTTCTGCTATCATGTCTAGTCATTCTGCCCATCCTGGATATCTGACATTTATAAAACACATATCAGGTAGTTTAAAAGGAAGTCAGCCTAATTTCCCAAGCATCAGCAATACCTGCAGTGTGTGTGTGTGTGTTTCCATACTTTCCTTATACTTGGTTCCATTAGGCAGCCAGTGTGGTGCAGAGTGTTGGACTAGTTTGGTGTAGAGCCAGTTTGGTGTAGTGGTTAAGTGTGCGGGCTCTAATGTGGGAGAACCGGGTTTGATTCGCCACTCCTCCACTTGTACCTGCTGATGTGACCTTGGGTCAGTCACAAACTCTGGCACAGCTGTTCCTGAAAGAGCAGTTTGTGTCAGAGCTCTCTCAGCCCCACCCACCTCACAGGGTGTCTGTTGTGGGGAGGGGAAGGGAAAGGAGTTTGTAAGCTGCTCTGAGACACCTTTGGGTGCAGGGTATAAATCCAATCTCCTCCTCCTCCTCCTCCTCCTCCTCCTCCTCCTAGAACAAAGTTTGAGACCAGGGAAAATTTAAGATCAACAAAGTCTAATTCTAGGTATAAGCTTTCGTATGAATGCACACCTCTTCAGATACATTGAAACATGTCACCAACCATTACATATAGATATGCTGTTGGTCTTAAAGATGCCACTGGACTCAAACTTTGTTCTGTTGCTTCAGACCAACATGGCATCTGAGATAATTACTGTGTGGTCTTTCTTTCTTTCTTTGTTTTGAATTCAGAATCTAATTGTACAGGCAAGTTAGTAGTGAAGGAACACATAGGAAGAAGGGGTTCTTGAGTGGGGATATGAATGAGCCACAATACAAGAATGCCCTTCTGTGTCTTTCCTAAGCCATCTGGTTTCAGCTGTTTAGAACTTCCAGCACTCACTGATTTTTTCTACATTAGTCTTCTCTTGAACTTGTGAGCACTTTTTTCTCTCTTTTGTGGTGTTGGAGAGACTCCTTGGGAGGTCTGGACTGCAAAAGAATAATCTCATTCGCTATGGAGGCTGCAACAGCCCCTCCAAACACACACACTGTATTTGTGACGGATTTACGTATGGGTGGAAAACAAGAATTTCATTTGGGTTCACATTTCCGAAGCATAAAATCACCCTAATGTTCATCTGAACCAAAATCCTTTCTTTCAAATCTCTCAATATTATTACTACTAAATTATTATTATTATTCTGAGTTCCATATCCACATATTAGTTCTTGGCCTGCGGTATATTCCTAAAGTAAAGGTGTCTTCTAAATGTATCCATCCTGGGTTATTTATCTGGCCTAGCTAGCAATACAAAGGGGTGTAGTAAGATTACCTGGATAACCTCGTCAGATTGCCGAAGCTAAGCAGGGTTGGCCTTGGCTAGTATTCATATGGGAGTCTTCCAGGGAATACCAGGGTCATGACACGAAGGCAGGCAATGGCAAATCATCTCTGAACATCTTTGCCTTGAAAACCCTACAGGGTCACCATAAGTCAGCTGTGACTTGATGGCAAAAAAAGTACAATGCATGTTCTCTTTTGACATAGCCCTCATAAAACTCTGCTATAGAGAGACAGAGGTTTAACTTCTGACCTTTCTACATGGGGACACTTGGTGGAAAGAGCTTCCATTGCTAACATTCATGGGAATAAAGTTGGAAGGTGGGAGCATTCTTTAATATTTCTTACTGACTGCCTCCTCAAAGCAGTAGTTTCTGGCATGTAGCATACCACAGTGATAGGTGAACCATTTCACTTGGTGCAATGGCCAGCTACCACCATGGGGGAGATGGAGGAGGCAGAGGATTTCTATAGGGATGTGCATTCAGATTTTAACCCACCAGAACCCAAACAAAAATGTGCCTTGCTTGCTAATATCTTTTTATTATAACCAGATGGAATTATGGTAAGTTTAAAAAATGTATTTATTTGATTTCTATACCACTCTCCCTGTGAGCGAGCTCAGGGTGATTGACAACAATTTTTAATATAATAACATTAAAACAACCATTAACAATTTAAAACAATAAAACACTAAAATACCATGCAACAGATAGTTCCAATGTCAATCAACTTATCTGAAATTCAGCAGTGCCCAAGTATTGGGGTCCAGGCCACTGGAGGGAAGACAGCCAGGAGGGAAGAGGGAAGCCTGCTGCGTCATCCAAAAGCCTTGTAAAAGAGCTCTGTCTTGCAGGCCCTGTGGAACTGTAGTAGTTCCCGCAGGGCCCAGATCTCAACTGGGAGCTCATTCTACCAGGTGGGGGCCAGGGCCAAAAAGCCCTGGCCCTGGTCAAGGCTGATTGGACATCCCTGGGGCCGGGGATTGGTAGGAGATGTTGATTTGCAGACCTCAGTGATCTCCGGGGTTCATATGGGGAGAGGCAGTATAAGGTATACTGGCCCCTGGCCATATAGGGCTTTAAAGGTAAGCACCAGTACCTTGAAACAGATCCAGAATTTGATAGGCAGCCAGTGCAGTTCACGTAGCACTGGGTGGATGCAAGCTCACATAGGCATCACCGCAAACACCTGTGCTGCCGCGTTCTGCACTAGCTGTAGTTAAGGCAGAGAGAGTTACAATAATGCAGTCTGGAAGTGACCTTTGCGTGGGTCACTGTAGCCTGGTGAAAAATGGGGCCAACTGCCTGATCTGCCTCAGATGAAAAAAGGCCAACTTGGCAGTGGCAGTGACCTGGCCTCCATAGAGAGAGAGGCATCCAGGAACACCCCCAGCAGGGCTGGCCCGAGGCTTTTTTGCACCCTAGGCAGGGCTACCTTCTGGCGCGCCCCTGGCACACACCCAACCACGGCGTTGCTAACCTCCTGGAGAGCGCCCCAGAGAGCCCTTCTCTCCACCACTCATGCGCCATCCCTTTCCGGCCTAGCAGCACCTTTCCCGAACCTGGCCATTGGTTCCCTGTGCAGCCCGGCACTGACCTGTGTGTGTAGCCATGGGGATGGGCGAGAGGAAGTATTTCCCAGGCTGGAACTGCCATCTGTGCTGCACCACGTTGTGCCCGGCGGAAGAAGCGAGGCGGCTGGAGGCATTGCGGTGGCTCTGCTTGGCCAGGAGGTGAGGCGGAGGTGCAAACTCCCAGCCATCCATGCTGGGGTGGGAGCCACTCTTCTGCCGCCGAAGCCCCGGCGCCGAGGCGGGGGGGGGGCAGAAGGAGCCGGGTGGGCTTGCAGGCCTGGGCAGGGGAAGCAGCAGGCCCTAGGCATGGTGAGGGAAGGAAGGGCTGCTCTCAGTCACCACGAGGCTGGGAGTCTTCTGCTGAGGAGGGTCCGCTGCATCTCTGGTCTCCAGGGATCCAGCCTCATGTTCTGCAGAGAAGGGGGGGCGAGAGAAACAATGTGTGAGGAGAAAGCCAGCCAGGCCTGCAAGGGGCGAAGGCGAGGGAGTGCATGGGAGCCGGAAGGCGGCGGTGCGGCCCGGCCCGGCCTCTGGCTCCCCATTTCTTCACCCCGGGAAAGAAGCGCTTCACAACCAGCCACCCTCCCCCCAACCCGATCGGACCTCCACCCTTGCCTGCAAGAGATCCGTTCTGATCCGCCCCCTTTCTACTTCGCCTTTATTTACCAAGGCGGCTCAAGGAGCAGGGAGGGCATGGCAGTGGCAGCGGCGGTGGGAGGAAGGCAGTTGGTGGCTCGGCCAGGTAGCGGGCGGCAGCGGGGCAGGGCAGCAGGCTGAGGGTGCAGGTCAGGCACGGGGCGGGCCCTTTGCAGCTGGGAGCAGCAATGGCACACTGGCTTTTGGCAGGGGGGAGATTGGCACCCCATTCAGGGCCTGCCGCCTCAGCCAGGGCCCGGCGCTCTAGGCGAATGCCTAGTTTGCCTAGCGAGTTAGCCGGCCCTGACCCCCAGACTCTTCACCCTCAACGTTAGCACCAGTGGAGCCCCATCAAAAGTTGGGAGCCTGATTCCTTGACTCAGTCCCCTATGACTCCACCTTAGATGGATTTAGCTTCAGTCGGTTCTGTCGCAACTATCCAGCCACAGCTTGTAATGCCTCATCCAGATCTCCGGGGGCCGTATCCAGGCAGCTGTCCATCAGTACATAGTAGATAAATAATTTTCCTGGCTATTATTTGGATAGTTCTTGCACATGGCTTAGATTTCATGGAGGTTAGAGGAAGGGGAGAGAGCAAGGTAGACATGTAACTGATGAAGAAGTTTATCAGTCAGCAGAATTATACAGAGAGCTTGCCACTGAAGAGGATTGTACTGATAGGCCTGTTTTTACAGACTGTTGTTTATACTATTCATATGTTTGCAGGATCACTAGCTTGGTGGAAGAACTTTGATTTGTTTTTTGTAAGCAGCAGCTGTTCCTGTTTGCTTAGTTCTCTTGAGAGCTGTGTAGGGTTGCCAGCCCCCAGGTGGGAGTGGGGAATCTCCTGATTTCACAAGCTCCTGTCTGCTGCTGGCCAGCTGGCAAGCAGGAGAAGCTCCAGCCCCAACTGCCATGACTTGCTGTTTTGTCCCCAGTGTGATGACATCACATGGAAGGGACATCATCGCACCATTTCACCACGCAGTCATGTGAAGTGGCCGAGCTTCACTCGCAGTAACAAGGGGACAAGCGGATCCTAGCCGGCACCTATCGGCAGGCTAGGCTCCCAGCCGAGAGCCTATGGAACTCTTGGCCACTGTAAACAGCCAATCACTTGTGTGTGGGTGTGTTTTGGGTGTGGGGTTGTTGCACATATAAACCAGCCTGCGAGCGGGTTAGTTTGTCTTGTTCCGAACCTTAAAGTCTTAGAGCTGAATCACTGCGTTAGTCTAAGGACTTTTCAGAACCCAAAGTGGCTTCCACCATTCTTCCTCCATTTTATCCTCACAACAACCCTGAGGTTGTTAGTTTGGGTGATGTAGGTTAGGCTGGGAGTATGTGATTGGCCCAAGGTCACCCATGGCATGAATGGGGATTCAAACCCATGGATTTGAACTAGATACTTCCGGGCAGCTAACTAACTTTTCCTGGCAACTACCTCCCCCCCCCCCCATTTTTGTTCAATTGTCCTGAGTGTTGTAATAACTTTCTTGACTGTCAAGAAACAGATTAAGAAAGTCAGAATGGTATCAAGAGAAAACCTGTTCCAAGACAGGCCCAAAAGAGATAATAACAGAACATCACTAGTAATCAAATACAGCCCTCAGCTCAAAACAGTTCAACACATCACCAGCGGCTTACAACCTTTCCTGGATAATGACAGTGCTCTTTCACAAGTACTGGGGGGGGGGGACCTCTCCTTCCCCACAGACAGTCCCCCAATCTCAAGCAACTCCTCACCCACAATAATACAACATCTAATAATTCCCAAGGTGCCCCCTGCGTGCAGATATCTAAATACACACATCGAGGGCACCTGGGGGGCAGGGAGATTTTCCTGCACAGTTGGGGCAGTCCCCAGGTGTGCACAAAAATCTAAAAAGTTTAAAAAATATAGGGGGAATATTTAAATCCCCCCAAAAGTAAAAGAGTGTTTCCTGCGCAAGTGCAGGGAACGCTCTTGGAACTCTGTGGTGGGCCGGCGGTTGGAAGCCGCTCAGGCCTCACCGTGGGAGCCGAGTTGGGGAGAGAGGAAGAGGAGATTGGCTGCTGGAGCAGGGGGGAGGAGGAGACCGGCAGAGGGAGAAGAAGGGGGGAGAGATTGGTGGGGCCTGGTGGCTGGAAGCCTCTCAGGCCGCACCCCCGACACCAGGGAGGGAGAGGGGGAGGGGGCGGGAGAAGGCTTGGCAGGCCGGCAGCTGTAAGCAGCCCTCACCGCCAAAGGGGGGAGGGAGAAAGTTTGGCAGACCGAGCTCAGGCCTCAGGCCACTGCTGATGCCGCCGCTGGAGGGGGGGGAAGTTCGGCAGGCCAGTTCAGGCCTCTCGCCGCTGGTGCTGGGGGGGGGGGGAGCTTCTCCTCCCCCCACCCCCACGAGTATCACGGGTCCCCCTTCTTGTACAACATCTAATTTGAACATGGACACTGGTACCAGAGCTTGCAATAAACCCAGATGCCAACATTGCTGCCACATACACCCAGACAACACAATCACTGGACCGAACAACATCAACTACACCATCTCAGGCTTATTCACTTGATCATCTTCTAACATTGTATATGCCATTAAATGCCAACAATGGCCTTCAGTTCTGTAGTTAGGGTAAACAGGTCAAACCCTACACCAAAAGATAAACGGACACAGATCTTATATTAAGAATCACAAAACCAAGAAACCTGTAGGAGAACATTTCAACCTCCCAGACACTCAATGGGGGACTTCAAAGTAGCTGTTTTATTGCAATGGAATTTCAGAAACAGACTAGAATGGGAGATTGCTGAATTACATGTTATTACAACACTCAGAACAATGGAACCCCCAGGGCTTAACAGAGCTATTCGGTTCTTATCTCACTACACATGCTAAGTCACTCAGTTCTTGTATGTGTTTGTTAACTCTTTTGTTATCTCTATGTTAATTTGCTGCTATTCACAGGTTTACCAACTGCTTTAATCCAGCCTTAACTATACTTATCGCTCAGTTATTTATGCACCTTGACTCAAATTAGCTGTTCCTGGCAACTAATCCCCCCCCCACACCCCCTCTACACCTATATGTAATGGTTGACGAAGTCTGTTTCAATGTATCTGAAGAAGTGTGCATGCACACAGAAGCTTATACCGTGAATAAAGTTTTGTTGGTCTTAAAGGTTCCACTGGACTCAGACTTTGGTCAGTAATTATCTTAGGTGGATTCTCATGTACTATATCTTCCAACTGGCCACTGATCTTACGAAAGGATCCAATTCAAGACGTGAAGTCTTAGCAGCTACTGTAAACAATCAGAGTTCAGTGTCAGTCCACAGAGTTATTCCACATTCCTCCAGTAGAGAAGGATCTCAGGCTGTTGGCTTCCCTTCCATCTTTTTTGGTACCCTGGTAGAGGCTGAAATACGGCTTCTACAAACAAAAACTCTGCAATACCACTCCAGTATTAAATTCCTGTGCCCTGTCTGTTTTTCCTCTTCTATTTAGTGATGCCAGACTAAAAGTCTGTAAGCAGGTGCCAGAAAAAGGTAATAACCCAAGCAAAGGAGAATGATCTGTATACTGAGTGTAAGCTTTATGAGCCTTGATAGACTTACCCAGTTTTTTCCATTGCTTACTTTTCCCAGTGCTGGACAGGGTGCATCTATTTCCTTGTTCTCCTGGGGAAATTTGTCTATGGATTTAAATGCCAAACTATCCAAGGAACGTTCAAAACATGTGTTCCCCTTTGTTGCCTTAAGCACCTGGACAAGTCAAATTCTTTCAGTCTAACCTCACTCTTTCCAGTTCTTCAACCAGCACCACTCCCCTCCCCATTCTTCAAAGAACAGGGAAAGCAAAACACTGCAGTCCAAGTGAGTGTTTTCTCTAAGTTCAGGCAGTCAGTTGTGGGAAAACTGGTTGCACACAAGGTTTTTTGCTCTTGAAATTCAGTGTCCTTCCCACTTTGTGCTGTCATTCTCTCCTGTTGGCTCTAATTATTCAAAATGGGAATCGGCTACCAGTTTAAATAAAGTACAAGCAACAAATATGCATCCGTCAGTCCTTGTCAATAGGTTTTGTGATCTTTATGCTGGTGTACAGTCCTCTGATGGATTCTACCCTGCAAAATTAGGACGGTCCCACAGGAATGATTATTTACTGTTTTTATGTGGCAAAATTACTAATGGGAGGAGAGCAAAATAAGGTTTGTATGATTATGTTTCATACACATGTCAGTGATGGATGAACTCCCCTGGCACACCTTGTAATTTATATTTCCCCCCTCGATGTCCTTGGAGAATTCTTGAGTGGGGAACAGAGAAATTAGGAAGAGAATAGTTTTCTAAAAACAAGATCTCTCTGAGAAAGCATGGAATGCTGGTGCCTCTGGGGGCATAAGAACATAAGAGACGCCAATGTTGGATCAGGCCAAAGGCCCATCCAGTCCAACACTCTGTATCACACAGTGGCCAGAAATACCAGTGCCATCAGGAGGTCCACCAGTGGGGCATGGCCTTCTCTCTTTGTTACACCTCCATCCTCAATCAAACTTACCCTTGTGGAGGAGTGAGGACCTAAAGGCAAAGACAGGTGACTAGAGATGGCAGAAAACTTACAGGCCTTATCCTTAAGTGCTAGAGTATGTTCAGACATGTCTGCTGCTGCTGGGATGAATAGGAACTGTGGGCTCCAATATCTTCCAGCCCAATTTCCCTAACCCAGGATATACTGGAAAGTACACACAGGCCCATAGCCAGCATTTTCTGGCTTGTGGGGCATATTTTTTTCTTGTGGGGCAGCCATTATGTATCTGTACACAGCTATGCAACTGTACAAGACTGTCATGCTTATACTTATAAATAATATTAGCATATTTACAAGTTATAATAAAGACAATAATGTGTTCTAGAGTGACATCATAGAATTGCTGAGCTTCCTCCCCTCCCCAGGTCCAAGCCAGAGTTGGCATCCCTAACACTTTTACCTGCTGTGGGGTAAATGGGGAGGGGCGATAAAGATCATAGAAAAGAAGCCAAGACACCCTCTCTCCCCTGTCTGGATATGTCTGGGCCTTGCTATTCAAAACAGGAAGGGAAGTGCGTTCACAAGCCTTCCCCTTCCATCCATCTAGCTTGGGCTTAAGAAAACATTCATAGCCTGGATCAAGGATTGTCCTGAGGCCAGTCGCAAGCATCAGGATGGACTGTGAGCAGCACCTTTGTTGTGACCTCTCCACCTGCCTGCCCTCCTGCATCTTCTTTCATGCTGCGCCTTTCTGCCAAGTTAGCCACCTGGCCACTGGGTGAACTCCCTCAGCTGCACCACTTTGACTGATGCGGCAGCAGAGTGAGGGAAAGACATGCTCAGCTGGAGAACAAGGAGGAGGCAGCGATGCCGAGGCAGGAATGGGCCAGATGTGGCTGCTTCTCCTCTGCCAGCAGGAACCTGGGCCACAGCACTGCATTCACTCCCAGCAGCCTCCGTTTCCTGCTCAAGGGTGAGGTTGCACTGCAGGCGCTTTCTTAATGCTCATTGACCCACGTGCAGGAGTCCAGGGAGGGGACATGTCCACACATGTTTGGGGAAAGGGAAGCTACATCAGCTAATCACGGGCATCCTGGGCACAGCTGTTGAAGGTGATGCAGGACTGGCTGGCTGGAGGCAGGGCACAGCATGGTGAAGCATGGTGCAGCATGGTGGAATTGATATGGGAAAAAGTTTTCTAAGAGAGAATTTTGTGGGGCTTGGCTACAAATTAAGAGGGCATGGCCCCGGGATGCCCCACCATAGCTATGGGCCAGAGTACACAGCTCACATACATCATAGTGGCAACAGATAGTCCAGACCATTCTCAGGAATGATCGAGTGAGAGTTGCAAAGCTCCCATGGGTGTGCCACTATTCTACTTTCTCTTGGAGAACTGTCATTAAAAATGATTTTTTCAAGATTTTTCCGAACAAAACCTGAGAAAAATGAATTAATTATGAGGAGGAAGAACCAGAAAACTGAAAACTAAAGGTTTGCTTAGGATTGTGCTTGGGGATGGATACTTCATTTATACCCTGCCTTTCTTTCCAATGGGGACCCAGAGCAGTTTATATTATTCTCCTTTCCTCCATTTTACCCTCACAACAGCCCTGTGAGGTAGTATGTGATTGGCCCAGGGTCACCCAGCAAGCTTCTATGGCAGAGTCAGGATTCAAAGAAACAGAGGGAGGGAAGAAGGAATGGAAGAAGGAAGGAAGGAAGATGTGTAGGCAGATGATAAACTTGGGACCTCACTTGTTTTTGGCATACACCCATTGGGTGACCATGACACTGTCAGTGCAATCCTAAAGAAAGTTATACCTGTCTAAGCCCATTGACTTCAAAGGGTGCAATACTGTTTAGGATTCTTCTTTTGCACTGTAATCTCAGCCAGAGTAGAATTCCTCCCTAGGCAGCATCTCAAGCACCAGAGAGGAAGGGTGTGGGCAAGGAGAGGCCTCTCTGACTGCTTTTGTAACAGCAGCTACTACAGCAGCCGCAGCAGAGTAAAGAGGGTCAGGAGCTCACAAAGGGTGAACGGAGAAATTCTGACTCAGTCACATCACGTATGACATCACTGAGAATATAACAGCATCCAAACTGAACTATAACATGGTCTGGAAAAAAGCAAACAAGTTTTGAGGAATATGTTTAGCTAGGTCCAATTCCAAACTGAGGCCAGGGGGGTTGCTCATAAACAATATAGATCCCTCTTCTTCCAAAAAAGTAGGATTTCATCAGAGGATTTACATTTGAGGGAGATACTACATTAAAGAACAAAACAAACAGTCTTCAACAAAATTCTATATATGTTCATATAAACTGTATGATGACTCACCAGGAACATGAGGAGATGACAGCATCTGTTTGACTGTTTGTGTGCACGCACATTGTGTGTGGACAACCTCTGCCACATACAGACAAGGGAGCCAGGAACTGACCAGTGACTGGATTAAACAAAAACTGTATGAGTCAGAGGATTTGTTCGAGGTCCAAGAATGCAATCACCATAGAAGCCAACAGGAGACAGACAGAGCAGGGTGGGGAGTCTACAGAGCACAGATGGCATTGGAAGGATAATAAAGGGGTCAATCAAAGGGACACACTCCAGATATTTTGAGTATATGTGACCCAGCTCAGAACAGCCAGGAGGACCTTTGCCTTCTCTATTGCTCAGATCACGTCACCACTGAATGGATTCTCTCCAACAGGCTGCAAATTATCTGCCTGGTCTCTGGTCTGTTTGCAAACACTATAAGGCGTATAAGCCAACATCAACTAATGTTGTGTAGCTAGGGATTCAGCTCCCATTAATTCCAGTACCTAGCTAGCAGGAACTGGGTGAATGGACCTAAGGACTTGGGTGCGAGATGACTCCTACATTCTTGTTCCCATTGTGAGTCTCCCTGGGAAAGACTCTGTTGTTCTAACTCTGAAAATGGGGGTGGACAGCCTCAGATAAAATCTCTTTTGTTATGGTGAGGGACCTACTTTTTGCAGTTAAAAACTGAGTTTCTATTAATAAATAATTATTCTTATCGTATGACATTGCATACCCAATACTACTAGGATGCAGTCCTTTTTTATACACTTCTTTTATGTATAATTGTGAAACATCTATTTATTATTTAGATTTAGAAAAAAATATGTGCTGCCTCTGTCAGAACCTGCCTGAGGCAGCTTACAAAATAAAAAACCAAACATTAAAAGATGTTAATTAAAACCCAGCCCAGCATTAAAACAGACCACTGACACCTTAAAATAACAGTTTCCAGACTGAAATAGTTTTAAAAGACAAACCCTTAAAAGTCTGGCCTGGCACCTAAAAGAAAGCAACGTAGGTGCGAGGCGAGCCTCAAGGGGAAGGGCATGTCATAAGTGAAGTGCTACAACTGAAAAGCTGGGTTTCTGATTGCCACCCACTTCACTTCTTCTTTTTTTATAATCCCCCTAGGGGGAGTTTTTTTATTTTTTTCAACACTACAAACAATAACCGAAAAAAGGGAAAGGGGAACTACATCTAAGGAAAAAGAAAAGATACCTACCCACTAATAACTAAAAACCCAAGAATAAGATATCATTACAACCGCTTATATCAATGTTAATCTAACATGCTGATAATGCATTGAACATGGTCAGTTATGCTAAGTTGTATAAGTTTTTCATCATTATATCTGTTTAATGAAACCCCCAGAGCATCCCACAATTTTTGTAAAATTTTCAGGCACAATTCAGTCCTTCAGCCTTTATTTTGTTTTAGCTTTTCTAATCCTCAATTTATATGAAGTTTTGGGGGCAACCACCCCCTTTTCAGAGGGAGAGTCCTCGTCAGAAGACACCGAGTCCAATGCGCCATCAGATTTGCTTTCTTCTTCTTCCTTCTTGTCCTCAGCTGGTTCCCCCAGCTGTGCTCTCAAAAAACCCCGTGCTTTAAGAACAGAGTCAATCTTTTCTTTTTTATCCTGGAGTTTGAAAATGATGCATTCTGGAATTAACCGTCTATATCCAATACTATTTGTTTGTAGAAAAAGGATTAATTCTTTATATTTCTTTCTCTTCTTTCTTATATCAAATGGAATGTCTTTTAAAATCCTGATATTTTTGTCCCCGATTTTCAAGGGTGTTTCACTAGGTTCCTTCTCAAAAATGGTGCTCTCTCACATGTCTCTTCAAGAATCTTACTATTATTTCCCCTGGCAGATTATTCTTCTTAATATATGAGGAATAGGACCTGTAGACTACATCCATCTCGCTGTGAAGATATTCCGCTTTCCAATCAGTCATTGGGGCTATAGCTTCACTCAGCAGTTGCTTCAGATTCTCTCCTTTCGATTCCTGGACCCCTTGAAACCGTAGGACCATGAAGGATTACATAGTCAAAATTACAGATATAGCGGAATTGGATAACCTGACAATGAGGATGCAAGAGAAAGAGGATGACAATTTTAAGAACATTTGGGTGAAATTTTATAAATGGTTAGAGAAAAAAGTATAGATGTCCTTATGTGGGTTTATCTGTCCGGAGCGAAGTTAAATGTAATGAAGTGGAATCCGTATATGTATGTCGTCGGTTATGGGGAAAAAAATTGACTGGAAAAAAAGAAAGAAAAGAAACCGTAGGACCAGATTTGCTTTTTCCATTTGTAACTATAAAAGTTGTGTTTCTCCCGTTGCCTGTTTCATTTCCAGCTTTTGCACATTTTTCTTAACTTTTTAAGTATCAGCATCCCTTTCCTTCACCTTCTCAGCCATTTGCTCCATTGCTTTTAAGGATTTAGTCAATTGTAGCTGCTGTGAGGCCAAGCTCTGACCTATTGTTGACAATCGTTGCTTGATATTAGTCTTCTCGTCCAGCAGAGGGTGCAAGGAATCTGCCAACATTTTGGAAAGCTCAGTGGTCTCTTCCGTTCGAGGACTGCCCACTAGTTTAACTTTCACAAGTTTGTCTTTGTCTGGTTTCTTCCCCGCCATCATTTTTGATTGTTTACTTTCTTTAAAAGTTGCCAAAGTCTCTGAAATTCACCCTTACACTTAGCTGTGCTCTGGTAAGTCTCTTAAAACAGATTTAAATGCTTGCTCTTCCACTCCCCCCTCTTTATTCCATATTTTGTTTATGCGCTTGGGAGTGGCCCCTCCCTCGCTCGCTTTTTACTGCTTTGTAAGGGGGGGTAGCTTTCTTTTTAACTTCTCATGTTCACTTCTACCTGACTCACTGTTCGTTGTCAGCCATCCAACCTTGCTCGGCAATCATTTCTTTCACTTGATCTCCCACACTTGTCCTGGTCAGTGGCACTAAGTCCATGTGGACACTCAGCAGCAGGACCGTCGGGACGGAGGAGCACCTCAATTCTCCGGCATCGTGCCGGTGAAGAGGTCGCCCCTAAAAAACTCCCTGGCTAGGAGCCTTTCACCAAGGCTCCGGGGGGGGGTCGCGACCCGTCACGACCCCTCCTACACACTGGTGTACAGATTGCATCCCCAGAGGTCTGGGAGATGCGTCTGCCTGCGCGTCGCCATAAACCAGAAGTCCTCATCACCCACCTCACTTCTGAAGGTGGAGGCACAGAGAGCAGGGCCCATGAGGCAGATTTACTGGCAGCTGGACAATATGGGAGGCAATGGTTCTTCAAGTACCCTATGTCTTAAAGATAATATAACAGGTAAGCTTGCCATTCCCCTGCTGGGGGTGGGTGTATGCCCGCTTTAGGGCCCCCCGATCCACTGGCCTGGATCCATCTGTTGGGGGGAGCCCTGCTCCCAAAATGCTGGGATTCTGCCAATGTGCCTGATGTGATGACATCACCCAGAGATGATGTCATTGCACCAGGCACGTCACCAGGGGGACACTCTAGCACTTGGCCCAAAAAACCTCTATGGTACCATAGAGTTTCTAGACAAATGCTAGAGCACCCCCCTGGTGACATGCCTAGTGTGATGATGTCACTTCCAGGTGATGTCATCGTGGCATGTGCCAGAAGATCTAGGATGGAATGCTCCATTCTCCCACCAACAGAAGGAAGGGACCTGGCAACCCTAATAATGGTAGCTATGATATCACTATGCTTTTTTGCTGAGTTTGCAAATTATTCAAGCACTCAAGCACTTTTAGCCATCCATGAATTTTGTTTGCTTCAAGTATTTTGTCTTAGACAGTTAGCTGAACTAGTTACAGAAAAAAGTAAAATATACCCTGCAGGACTTGAAGATTATTACAGAAAGTTTTTATAAGAAACTATATCAACAAAGTAGCCAAAATAAACAGCTGATAAGAGATTATATTAAAAAATGGAATACAATTTTTAAATGAAATACTGAAAGCAATACTAAATGATCCAATTACAATCTTTGAGATAAATGAATCCATTAAAAAACTAAAAAATAAGAAAGCACTGGGGCCCGGCGGACTTCCACCAAAAGCCTATGATGTGTTCGAAGAACAGATAATCTTGCCATTAAAATCAGTAATTCAAAATGTAGTTCAAAAAGGTAAAACTCCAGATTCTTGGAATCATGCTTTGATTACCTTGATACACAAGAAACAGAAGAAAAGGAAACCAGAAATTATCGACCCATCTCTCTGCTGAATGCAGATTATAAAATATTTGAAAACATATTAGCAACTAGACTTAAAAGAGTGTTGATTCAAGTGGTACATCAAGATCAAGCAGGGTTCTTGCCTAAAAGACAAATTAAAAATAATGTATGAACAATTATTAATGTGTTGGAATACTACGAGATACATCCTGAAAAACAAATGGCATTATTATTTGTTGATGCTGAAAAGGCCTTCGACAACATAAATTGGAAATTTCTATTACAAAAATTGACTATATGGGATTGTGGTATTGAGTTCGTTATGATGATTAGTGCTATATATAATAAACCAACAGCAAAGATACAAGTGAATGGAGATCTTACTCACAAAATTGAAATACAGAAAGGGACTAGGCAAGGATGTCCCCTTTCCCCCTTATTGTTTATTTTTACTTTGGAAATTCTCAGTGATTTGGTAAGAGAAGATGATCAGATAAGAGGACTAAAAGTAAAAGGGGAAGAATTTAAGCTCCAAGCATTTGCGGATGATCTGGTTTTTATTTTAGAAGATCCACTAACTTCCATTACCCATCTTCTTAGTAAAATTCAAGATTATGGACAAGTGGCAGGTTTGAAAATTAATCTCAAAAAGACAAGCATATTGACTAAAAACTGTACTAAAACCCAGATACAGCAGCTCCAAGAAATTTCTTCTATAGAGGTACAAAAAAAAATTATAAATATTTAGGAATAGTTATAACTAATAGATGTAGCTCCATAATGGATGACAACTATAAGAAGCTGCTTATAGATATTAAAAAGGATTTGACAAAATGGAAGCACAATTATCCCTCATGGGGAGAATTGCAATGATTAAAATGAATATCCTGCCATGGTTTTTATTTCTTGCTCAAAATATACAATCCTTAAAAGGAAACAATATTTTAAAGTCTTAGATAAGGGCAGGGTATAAATCCAACTCCTCTTCCTCCTCCTCCTCCTCTTCTTCTTCTTACAATACAGTAAGAACCAGCATTTTTATTTGAGCCTGGAAACAAATGGGTAGCCAGTGCTGAAAGATCTGCACTGGGTTGTTATGTTCCCTGTTTTTTGAACAACGTTCCCAAGTACAGCCCAAGGACATTATGGAACAGCCAAAGTTGTTTGAACAACTGGTATGGCCTGCTCACTTAAGAAAGTCCATTGCTTAAATTTGCAAGCAGGCTATGATCTGCATCCATGTGCATCATGACAAAATGCAACATATTGTCTTACACAAGGAACTCACTGACCACACTGCCCATCTATATACCTCTGGCAACCCCATAAGAATATATCTCATTAATTACTGGGTTGGATCCAGACATTTTTTTGCTAGTGGAAGGGCTATGTGATTTTCACCAGTTCCCTCTTTCATGGCAGACCCCCAATTCACCCCTCTCGTTGTTACTGAGGGCCCCCTATCTCCCAGGAGCAACAGTTCATGTGGGGCAGTGGGTTTCAATACGAATTCAATACCACTCTTTCATTCTACTGACAGAAGACCCTTCCATTAGTGGACAGAATGGCTGAATCCAACCCATTATCTTCAGACAAGGTCTAAAATCACTCGCATTTGCTCTCTAGTTCTGAGACAGGGACATGCATTTATTTATTTATTTATTATTTCAATTTTTACCCCACCCTCCCTGCCAAAGCAGGCTCAGGGCGGCTCACATAAAACCAGTAAAACAATATATATTCAATACAAAAATATCTAAAACACTGCATAATACAATTTAAAGCCATTATTATCGATGGCTGTTCTCTGAGTAAAGTGCGTTCACATGCTGTCAACTGTACTACTGCTCTGGAAAGCTTCAGCTCTAGGTCAGCCCAGAGGTTATTGGAAGGCCTGCTGGAAAAGCTCCATTTTCACGGCCCTGTGGAACTGTGAGAGCCTTCCTCATAGGGTTGTTGTGAAAATAAATGGAGGAGAGGAGAACGATGTAAGCTGCTTTGCACCCTACTTGTAGAGCAGCTGGAGGCAGAGGTCCAGGCACTCGCCCTCCACCTCCTCCTCTAAGTATCTAAAGAGATGTCATTTTCTAAAAGCTATTCAGTGAATGGAGGGAAATGGTTGAAAAGACCAGATTATTACTCAGAACAACGTTCTGTGGAACTCCAGGGAAAGGGAGAATACCCCTTGACCCCTTACTGCTATGTATTCCTATCAGTTCAAATCTCTCTAATGCATCCATGAGGATCTGAAAGTACGGAAGCTGCAGCAAGCAGGGTAGAAGGAGAATAGTGATGAGAGTGTTGTACTAGGATCTTGGTGACTCAGGTTCAAACCCTGATGTACCTGTCTGAGGTCCCACCCCTCCTTAAACCCCACCTTCTCCAGGCTCCATCCCTCAAATCTCCAGGAATTTCCCAACCTGGAGTTGGCAACCCTATCTCCTTCCCAGCCAATCATCAACCTACCTTAATCTGCCCCTCTGACTTCAGCTTTCCATCTCCCCCCCTCCGCATCCTCTACCTTGCTCTGAAACCCTGACTGCTACATCACACTGGCAGTCATGGGGGGGCCATCTCAGCAGGGCATAAGGACACAGAGTCCACCATTTTCTGCAGGAGAACTGATCTCTGCCATCTGGGGAGCAGTTGTAATTCTGAGTGATCTTCAGCTCTCACCTGGATATTGGCACCAGTGGTTCCCCAGGAGGAAAAGTACAATCTTTCACTGCAGTGGGGACCAAAGCAGCTTACAAACTGAGAGCCAGTCTGGTGTAGTGGTTAAGTGTGTGGATTCTAATCTGGGAGAACTGGGTTTGATTCCCCACTCCTCCCCTTGCAGCTGCTGGATGACCTTGGACAAGCCATAGTTCTGTCAGAGCTGTCCTTGAAAGGGTAGTTCTTGAAAGAGGTCTCAGCCCCACCTACCTCACAGGGTGTCTGTTGTGGGGAGGGGAAGGGAAAAGAGTTTGTAAGCCGCTCTGAGACTCCAAGTGAAGGGCGGGGTATAAACCCAATCTCTTCTTCTTCTCTTCTTCTACATCATTCTCCTCTTCCCCTTTTGATATGCACAATAACCCTGTGAGGTAAGTTAGGCTAAAAGTCTGTGACTGGTCTGAAATCACCCACTCAGCTTCCACAGCAAGAACCTGGGTCTGGGAGACCCTGCTCTGAAGTGCTAACTGCTACACCACTCTGGCTGTGGTATCGCCTGGTATCACAACTGAACTCCAGACAACAGATCTCTCTCTCCTCCTGGAGAAAATAACTGCTTTGGAGGATGGACTCTATGGCAGTCTATTCAGCTGAGGCCTCTCCCCTCCCCAAGCCCTAGCTTCCGTAGACTTCAGCACAAAATCTCCAGGAATTTCCCAACCTAGAGCTGGCAACCCTAGTCAGGACGGGCTCTAATGAGTCCCCCACAAAGGCCTGGAAAGGGCTTCATTCCTTTGTCTTTTTACTGACAGAACCAAGTTTGGTTGCCTAGCAACAGCCACTGAGGGAAAAGTTAGTCCTACAGGAGCCAAACAGGAGAAGTGTCTTCGTCAGGAGAGACAGCCATTTTGGCAGTTATTCTGACTGGGAACAGTGGCAGTGGGTGGGGAAGAGGAGCGGACCCAGCACCCAGCCAATGTCATATGATTACTCTTGAGTGGCAGTTGATGGGCCAATGGCTGATGGAGCGCACAGCAAAGCCAATGGGAGACCTGGAAATGGCCAACGCGTTAGGAGAATAATATATATAAGATTATTTGAACTGATACCTTATGATATATGAATATCTCTAACTGATTTCTCACTTAGTAGTTAATGTTTGGTGTCAGTACTGTGAAATAAATCTATAATGATATTAAAAAAATTATGTACTACTCCGGAGCCATGTACTTAGTACTTTTTGTTGGATTGTAGTGTGGCTCAGCTAATGTTATATTCACTAGGATATGGGAGGGCCAGGTTCCAAATCCCCACTTTGCTGTGGAAGTTCACTGAGTTATTGTGAGGATAAAATGGAGGGGCAGTGTAAACTGTTTTGGGTCCCCATTGTGGAGCTAGGTAGGATATAAATGACGTAAATAAATAATAAATGTAACTGAAGATGTGGGGACAGAAGAAGGGTAGATTGGTGAGTGGGTGGGAAGGAGAGAAGGAAGCAGGGAAAGGTGAGGATATGGGGCTGCCTGGTGGAGGTAAAAAGGAAATAGTATGGGGAGGAGATACAGGTAAAGTGAGATATCCCTGCAAGTTCTTGCAGGTTCCCCACCTTTAAAGTGGGCCTGGTTTAGCCAGTATCAATATACATAGATAGCTGTTAAATAACTTATGTCTGCTTTGTGTGTCTGATAAAGCAGGCCTTTGGCTGCAAAAGCTTGTGCCACGATACATTCAAGATACAAAAAAGGACCTAAACAGAAAATATATAGATACTGTTATATGAATACATAGAAAAACTTAACAAAACCTACACAAACAACTGAATGAACAAAAATACTCTAAATTATTTTTTGATGTGACTCTGGATTGTTAAATTCATTTCAAACCTTTCTCAGAAACAACAGATATCAATATATTTATTTTCATAGGATTATGAAAGTTATATTCCTGAAAATGACTCTATTAAGCCTCAGTGATCCTGGAGTTGGAGCTATTCTCACCTAGTAGTTTTACATCCAGATCCAGGTTTCAAATATGGCTGGTTTCAGGTGTATGAGGATCTGATTCAATCCCTATTCAATCCCCAAGTGTTACAAAAGAACATAAAGTAAGAACATAAGAAGAGCCTCGCTGTTTCAGACCACACTGTATCTCCCTCAAGCTGCATTGCCCCCAACTCTGCCTGGCTTTCTGTCCCTGCCCAAGGTCTATTGTGCTTCCTGTTCCTTCCAAGGCATTCACTTTCACCTCCAATGCCTTCAACCCATTCACCAGGGGAGGGAATCCTGCTAAGGATGGACTCTTTCTCCCAAAAGGGTTGCCAGCACCCCACCACCACCTCCCAGCATGCGAATGACTGTCTGAGTGTGTGACTCTTTTTCACAGTGGCTGTGTCGTCAGTCTGTTCTGAGTGATGGCTCAGATTTTTCAGACAAAGAGTTACCTGCAAGCCCTGAGCCGGTAATTGAATAGCTGGCTGCAGCTGGCTCTGAGCTAGAAGCAGAACAACAAGAGATCAGGTTACTAGCTGATCAGGAGTCACACCTTGTAGATCTGAAGCAGTAACAAGTCTTCAGCAGCCACTCCCAGCCCACCTAACTCATCCATGCACTTGCAGTGCCAATGCTGTCAGATATGCTTAGAGTTGCAAGAAAGGAGAAGAGCAAGCCTGTCATCAGCTGTCAATTGAAGAGACGAATGAGTAGTTTCAGGATGACTGCCAAGGAATTGGCTGGGAGTTTAGCTCATTAAGACTTGGGTATAAATTCAACTGGGAGAAGCAGCAGTTTGTGGAAGTAAAAAGCACACTTTGTTACTGAGTAACTAACCTTGCTGGTTCTCTGCAACATTGAACTGGCCTTGACAACCAGCTTTTCTGGAACCTCAGATTGGACTTGGACTAGCTGCCTGGAACTCCTTGACCCTAGACTGGATTTTGGTAAACTTGCTCTCTGGAACCCCTGACTTTTGGGCTGGACTTTGGTTACTCTCTGCAACCTTGTCTGTGACTCCTGGGCAAGCTATGTCAGTACAGGCTGATAACACAGCAGAGAATCTCCTAGTGCATGGCAATATGGTAAAGGGGGCTTCACAGTTGCTTATAAGTTTCAAAAAAAGCCTGGTCAGTTTCAAGAGTGGATTTTCTCCTTTTGCCCGCGTTTCTTTGTGTTCCCTTTCATTCAACAAACTAATACTAAAAAGCATGTGCAAAACCTGAACCATGAGGATTTAAATGGAAGATATTTGTTGAATACTACTGTGTAGTTACAATACGACAATTGTGTAAATTTTAAAAACCTTTGGATGCTACCCTCCACATATCACAAGTGATGTTCCCACCCCAATTAAGAAAAAAATGTGGTTTTTATTGTAACTGCAGAATAAATACATAAATACACCAGATATGGCAGGTACACAAATCTGAAGTTAGATGTTAGTACATAAAGGGCCTGAGACAGTGGGAAAATCCCTTGAAAGGTTATAGGGGGAAATTCAGACCTTAGCACTGTAATTTTTGAAGGCAGAGCTTTGCCCTAACTCTCCATTTTGGTAATGGGTGGAGTCTAGTGTTGCTAGCATCCAGGTATGGCCTGGTGATCTTCTGGAATTAGAACTGATCTGTGGATGACAGACATCTGTTCCCCTGGCTGCTTTGAAATTTGGAATCTATGGCATTATACCCTTCCATCTTCAGACCACACCCACCCCAGGCTTTACAGCCAAATCTCCAGTAGTTTCCCAACCCAGAGCTGGCAACACTAACTTGGACATTGTATCTGCAGCCGCCACACATTTCCTCCTGTGAGCCAGTTCAAAAGAGATTTTCTTTTGTTCTGTTGAAGAATAAAGCCCTGGGAGGAGTGGAAGTTCCTGTTAAATGCAGGGCCAGGTGGCTCTCCATTGGGGAAGGGGACCCATGTGGAAACAGCCTGAGTCATGTGTTTCTAGTATACATAACCACAGAGGTCCCAGTTGGGCAGGATGAGGAAGGAAGATCTGACCTTTGTGTTGGGAAGGGGCAGCTTTCTGCTGAGACGCAGACCCTGTTGCATGGCTATTTGGTGTGTTAATGCAATTGTCTCATGTACTTTGGCAGTGATTGAACAGAACAGTGACTATGTTATTTAATCTCTCTCTCTGTGGTGTTTTCTGCTTCATAATCATCCAGTTGCTTGACAGTAGATAGCCACTGAATTACACATGCTTCATAACCATAGCTATTTCAACCAAGTCCAGATGGCTGTGATCTCTGGAAGTGCACTACTTAGAAAAGTATATGCTGATATTCACACATTATGGAGTACACAGCTTGGGTCTTCACCCTGTAGAACAGCCAGATGTAAGCTGCAGGTTCTCCTCAGTTCCCATGCATGAGGGCTCCTGTTTGTATTAGGACAATGGTATTTGTAGAGAAGTGGGTTTAGCCTCTCTCCTCCGAGCTACCATTTTCCTGACCTGAAACTGTCCTGTGACAATAGGAGTCCTGAGTCCCTGGCAGGATAGCCAACTCCCGGTTGGGAAACTCTTGGAGATTTGGGCGTGGGGTTTAGGGAGTGGGGACCTCAGGATACAATGCCATAGAGTCCACCATCCAAAGCATCTATTTTATCCAGGGGTACTGATTTCTGTAGTCTGAAAATCAGTAGTAATTCTGGAATATCTCCAGGCCCAACCCTGGGTAACTTGCCCCTTGCATTGCTCCCCAGCCCCCTGGCTGTTCCAAGTACAAACCTTTCCTGCTCTTGCTCTTCAAAATCTTATGTAGTCACATATTGTAAACAAATTGGTGGGCTACACATTCACTCTTCTTGTTCTGAACTAAGAATGTAAGAAGACCCTTACTGGATCAGACCAGTGGTCTGCCTATTCCACATCCTGGAGGGCCAAGAAAGAGAGCATAAAGCCCAAGGCCTTCCCCCGATATTGCCTTCTAGCACTGTTATTCAGGACTTTACTGCCTCTGAATGTGAAGATTGCCTTTAGTCATCCTGGCTTCTGAATTGTGGTAGATCACGGCATAATATGTATATCCAAGTATTTTTGAGGATCCATGGGTTTTACTTTTAAAATCTGAATCCTTAGATTTATGCTTAGACTCTTTACAAACAAATTGTCACTTACTGAGAAGTTTGTCACTGGTGCTGCTTCGGCATATATCTGTACCAGCACCATTCGCTGGTGAAGAGAGTAATAGGTAAGTGATTGATACAGATTCAGGGAGGTTGGGATTCTTTTGTGGCTTTTTGCAACTCGTGGCTGGCAGCTAATGGGAGAAAGCTGAGAAAGAGCTTCAAGCCAAAGTACATACAGTTCCAAGAGACAGCATTCACTTTTGGTTAGGCCTCTGTATTCTGGAACTGTCTTATTTATACTGGAATAACATTGCATATGTGTCAGAAGATATTGTGCTTTTTAAAAACAGGATTTGGTACCATTTTCTAGGCCAAAGTGCATGATTTCAAGGGCAGCCAGTGGACTTCCATCAGAACTCCTTAAACTGAGAATGTCTGGGTCAAGTCAAAACAACTGGGCATAACACCTCCAAGACAGTGTGGGAAGGCAAGAAGGAACTATAAGAGCAAACAGACATTCTTGCTGAAAGCAAAATTAATACTGTTAGCAAATAGAAATGTCACAAGTGGGGGACATCTTATTTCCCCCTCCTTTTCAGGCATGCAGGGGAGGGCATAGATCAGGAACCAAAAATGTAAGATACATAGGGGGAGATAAAGCGGGAATAAATTCAACAGATGTATTCCATGTTGGGTTAGGGTACACAAGAGTCTAATGGGGTTCATGGTGCTCAGTGATGGAAAGCAGGCTGGGGCCCAGTGCCATCTTGTCTCTCTTTCTGTGCTTACCTCTTGCTGTGGGCCATCTCCAGCCCCCTCTGAAAGTGGAGGTGGATGAGGTGGCTGGAGACCTCTCCTCCAAAGGCAGGAGAGGGCAAGCCTTTGGCTAACCTCCTGTGGGTGTAGCAGTGGTCCTCACTCAGCCACGGCACCCAGTAGCTGAGCCCTGCTGCTTGGTTTGAGCATAGAGACAGGGTGGCAAAGATCCCTGAGCCCATCTAACACCCAAACCCCAGAGGAATCACAATCAAACATGTGTCCTCACTCAGCCAAGGCACCCAGTCGCTAAGCCACCCCACTCAGTGTGAGCAGAGAGACAGGGTGGCAAAGAGCCCCGAATTCACCTAACACCCAAACCCCAGAGGAATCACAATCAAAATGTGGGTCCTCACTCAATCAAGGCACCCAGTAGCTAAGCCCCACCACTCAGCATGAATAGAGAGACAGGATGGCAAAGAGTCCTGAGTCCACCAACACCCAAACCCCAGCAGGAAGACTAGTTCACAATCAGGAAGGTATAAAATATGGGTCCTCATTTAGCCAAGCCATCCAGTTACTTAGCCCCACCATTCGTCATGAGCAGAGAGACAAGATTGCAAAGGTCCCTGAGTCCACATAACACCCAAACCCCAGAGGAATCACAATCAAACTGTTTGTCCTTACTCAGCCAAGGCCCTTCATGAGCCGAGAGATAGGGTGGCTCAGATAGCCCTGAGTCTACCTAACACCCAAAACCTCAGCAAGAGGAGTTCACATTCAAGAGGGAATAAATGAATGTGCTCTGAGAGTCAGCTTTTAACAAGTTCCTTGCCTCTCTGTCTAACTGCCAGCAAACAAAAGGATGTGGAGCTGAGCTGAGCTTTCTGATCCCATAAAGTAGAATGGGAACTCTGCTATTGGCAGCTAGCAGTGCTTGTTAAGCTTTGAAGGACTCCTGCTGGTGTTTCCAAGGTTGGAGAATTCCGTGTCCCCCCCACTGCCTTGGAGTTTTGTAAATGGTTTAATTGAGTGGAGACAGTCTGTTTGGAAATGTACCCATTCACAAACTGCCACAAACCGCCACGAACAGCACCAAAGTTCATGAAACATTTGTTCTGGTTGCCCTTCCACGAACATTGCTTTGCGAACCACGAATTGACCAAAATTCATCACGAACTTTAGTTCATGAGCTGGTTTGTGCCCATGCCTAGAAATATGCATACTATTGAAGAATAGGTCACATCAGATGGAGGGATATGCATGTTCCCCCCTTTCCCTGAACTGGCCATCCATGTACTAAGCATAAGGGCTTATTTAAACTAAACTTCTGAGCTGGGCTTTACATGGCCCAGATTGTTCATCAACTGGGGAAAATGGGACCGGTGGTTGTGCCTCCTATAGCAGCATACCTAGAGAGTAATTTAGTCTTAAAGGCAAGGAGGGGGATGAGGAAGGAGCAGAGAGAAGGAGATCATGTCAGCATTTTGGGAGAAACATCAAAGCCAGTGGGGCACAAGTTATATAAAGCTTCAAGGACAATCCCACAGGAATGTCTTTCAGCTTCCTTGATGTGCCAAAGATCCTATTAGGGGCAGGGAGCTGGATATAAGAATGATGTGTACAAGAAAAAGAATGAAAGCTCACGGAAGAAGCAATCTCTCCTCTCAGGGAACCAGCTGTTCTGCACTACCAGCCAGCCCATGTTCTCCCAGTCCAATTATTAAGGGTGATTTAGACTACAAACAAAGAATATTTGCTATGAGAGTGCTAAAGAAAAGAGCGTGTGAGAGAAGAGGAGAAATGCTGGTCGAGGCCTCTCCAGCTGGCAAAAAAATCCCCAGTCCTCAGTCCCATCCTTCTTCTCTTCATATTTATGAGACCCCTCCCTCCAAAATCCCTAAGTAAAATGCTGAATGGTGTGAAAATGGCAAAAAGGCCAACACATTGTTAAACTGAGGTCAAGGTTTCTCAACAACATTTACTTCTAAGCAAGATTCATGAGTCCAACAAATTATTCACCTTTGGCAGTGGTGCTATCCACGTTTACAAAATAGATACATTCATGACATATAACTTGCTCAAGTACACCCCAGCTACAATTACTGCTGCAGTTTGTTGAGGACTTCATAATATCATGGCCACTCTTCCACCAAAACCCATGGGATCTGTCTGGGGCTGGTGAAGCCCTCCCTGACTTTTCCTGCAGCACCAGGGTCAGACTAGGAGGCCACAGGGGACATTGGGGCAGGATAGGTTTGCTGCAGGGGGTGGGTCAGTGGAATTACCAGCACCAAGGAGAGGCCTAGGCTGGTGTTGGTGGCGATGTCACTTCCAGAGCTCACTGGAAGTAATGTCATCATGTTGCCAGGGATGTGGGACACTCTGCTGGAAGTGACATCATCATGTCACTGGTGATGGAAGATCCTCTGGTATTTGGGCAAAAACTTTATGGTAGAAGCCATTTTTACCATAGAGTTTTTACCCAAATACCAGAGGATTTTTCATCACCAGTGACATGATGATGTCACTGCCAGATGTCACCACATCAACACATCACCAACAACACTGGCCTAGGCCTTTCCTTGCTGCTGGTAAGCCTCCTCACTAGCCAGCTGATTGGTGGGGGGCAGAGCCCAGGGGCAAGGAATCCCCCCTAAGGCTGGAGGAGGTCCCCCAAGTCCACTATCAGTGCCAGCACCAGGACCAAGCCAAACAGCTCTGACAATGTCAGCAGGGCAGGAAAAGCCCTCCCCACACCCATATAGTCCAGCAGAACAGTGTTGGAGGTCTGTGGCAGCAGTGTAGCAGTGGAAGCATCTGGGGAAGATGGGCAGGGTGAGCCAAGGCAGACTTCCCTGCCAAGAACAGTCTGGGGTGGGGGAGCAAGGAGGAGGGCTCAGCACACCCACAGATAGCTAGCCATGTTTACATGGGCATCCCAGGCCATGGGGGCTGGAAAGGGCCAGGGTCAGGTATCAAAGAAGGGGTCTGGAGGCGGGCTGAAGCAGGGGATGGTGACTTACTGGGGACAGCCCCAACCAGCAGTATGTTGTTTTGAAGCCTCAATTCAGGCAGGTCCAATGAAGGAGGAGAGCACAGAGGGAGTCCCATTGGCCAAGCAACTGGGAGAGAGCTAGGCCACACCCCTAAATGGAGAGCATTGGTGGGACCCAGGGTAGACTGCCTCCAGGTGGGCCTTTATTAGGCACAACCCCAAGTCAGTCTTGGAGGATGGTCCAGCCATACCTAAGCCATCAGAAGATGGACCAAGGATTAAGAAGAGAGGACTAAGGGTGTTGTAAACATGCCTCCTTCCCTTTGCTGATACACATACGGGTGTGCTAAAGAAAGGAGGATGCTGGAGGGCATGCCCACCCTAGACTTTGTACCCCCAGGATGCAGAGTCTGATAGGATCATAAAATTCTTACTTTAGATTGGGCAATGTCCTGTGAGTTTAGAACTTGGAACTGAGTATAGATGTTTCTTGCTGTCCTGAAAAAGACTTACAAAACAATTGGTGTAGAAGGCACCAAAACTATAAGTAAGACTTGGAATGTGGGTCAGGGTTGTGGAGCATTTTAGTTAGAGTCACAAGTCTTAGACTGTTTTAATCAGGGACACTTGATAATCTCTTTGTTTGGATTACAGTCAGTCCCTCCAGACTGGCAAAAAAAAAAAATTCAACTATTTTTCAAATGTCCAGAATTGGATTTAAAATGTTCTGCATGTGCACATTCTCATTCAGTGTTCCCCATCTTCATCCCTCTTATCCACTGCTATTACACTAGATTTATTATACTAGAGAACCACTCCCTCCAAAAGCCTGATGGCCTGTTGGCATCTCCTCCCTGAAGTAAATGTTTTGTAGCAATGGGGGTATTCGGGATCCAGGCCTGGCTGCCTTGGAGGCAAGAGGCAGTACTTGGCAACAGTGACTTATGGTCTATCCAGAGACCTTGATCCAGGTACCACTGCTAAAGACACTAGATGGCCGAAGAGGGCATAGTCCTGGCCCCGGGTTTTAAGCCTGCTGGACAGCCACTGTTGCATTATACCTCTGTGCCTTCAGACTGAGTCCCCCAACCCAGCTGCCAGATCAACTGCCTCCTGATCTCTTGTCATTGCCCTATCCCTATGCTCCTGCTGCCTTTGGACAGTCTGCTTTGGGAGCGGGGGAAAATAACTTGCGAGCCCTTTCCTGCATCCAGTATCAAGGAATGCCTGCTTTATATATGGCCCCCATACCCCAATCAGCACTTGTACTCTGAAAAATGGAGTCCTTTCCTGTTGGGATCAATTCACTTCTGGGTTGGCCAGGATCACCTCTGGTTGATCTAGTGGTTGCCCACACAGCATGCCAGACTGGGTCAGATCATGGGCTGCATGGGGTCACAAGTGCTTACCAAAAGAGCCTGGGATGACCTTGCACTTTGTAGATGGTGTGCAGTGTACTGTGGAAACATTAAGTTACATTAATATATTTTAATGTATTTTGTACAATGTAGTGAAGAAAACTGCAACAATAGGGCTTTAAAATGTTTTGTAGTTTGCATAATTTTTGCCATTACTTGACCAAAAAGTGGGAACTGGGGGTGGGGGTGGAATGAAGGAAAGGGAAATCTGGACAAGCAGTTTAATAAAGACACGGTACATGAGCAAAAGATGAGTTTAGGGTTGCAAGTATGCCAATAATCTGTCTTGCTCAAGGCCAAAAACCCTATCTTAAGTGCCACATATTCTTGGATGTGTTCATACCAATTTTCAGAACTATAGAGTTGCATGGTGTTTATTTCATGGAGAACTATTGAGCTGAGGGATACCAGCCTCCAGGTGGGACCTGCTTCCCACTGTTAGTGTGTGGAAAAATGGCCTCAATCCATAGAGTGTTGCCCAAAAAGTACGCCACCTCCTGACATCTCTGACACACTGATGTCACTTCCGGGTGACGTCAGTGCATTGTGCAGTTTTGGGGGTGGGGAGGTTTTCCTCTTGCCAGCCAACTGGCAGGTGGCAGGCAGGAGCCCATGAAAGGGGGAGATCCCCTGCCTCCACCTTAGGAATGGGAACCCCAGTGATGTCAGGGGCGTGGCCTTATGACACACTTCCGGTGATGTCAGGGGGTGTGGCATATGCTAATGAGTTATGCTAATAAGTCCCCCTAGCTCTTTTTCTACGAAATGACCCCTGGATAGGATCATAAAATACTTTAGATTGGGCAATGTCCTGTGAGTTTAGAACTTGGAACTGAGTGTAGATGTTTCTTGCTGTCCTGAAAAAGACTTACAAAACAATTGGTGTGGAAGGCACCAAAACTATAAGTAAGACTTGGAATATGGGTCAGGGTTGTGGAGCATTTTTACTTTAGATTGGGCAATGTCCTGTGAGTTTAGAACTTGGAACTGAGTATAGATGTTTCTTGCTGTCCTGAAAAAGACTTACAAAACAATTGGTGTAGAAGGCACCAAAACTATAAGTAAGACTTGGAATATGGGTCAGGGTTGTGGAGCATTTTCGTTAGAGCCACAAGTCTTAGACTGTTTTAATCAGGGACACTTGATAATCTCTTTGTTTGGATTACAGTTGGTTCACAAATCACAAGTAAGTCCCTCCAGACTGGCAAAAAAATGTTCAACTATTTTTCAAATGTCCAGAATTGGATTTAAAATGTTCTGCATGTGCACATTCTCATTCAGTGTTCCCCATCTCCATCCCTCTTATCCACTGCTATTACACTAGATTTATTATACTAGAGAACCACTCCCTCCAAAAGCCTGATGGCCTGTCTGCATCACCTCCCTGAAGTAAATGTTCAGGGAGGAGATGCCATCAGGAGGTCCCACTGGTGGACCTCCTGATGGCACTGGTATTTCTGGCCACTGTGTGATACAGAGTATTGGACTGGATGGGCCTTTGGCCTGATCCAACATTGGCATCTCTTATGTTCTTATGTTTTGTAGCAATGGGGGTATTTGGGATCCAGTCCTGGCTGCCTTGGAGGCAAGAGGCAGTACTTGGCAACAGTGGCTTATGGTCTATCTAGAGACCTTGATCCAGGTACCACTGCTAAGGACACTAGATAGCCTAAGAGGGCGTAGTCCTGGCCCCGAGTTTTAAGCCGGCTGGACAGCCACTGTTGCATTATACCTCTGTGCCTTCAGACTGAGTCCCCCAACCCAGTTGCCAGGTCAACTGCCTCCTGATCTCTTGTCATTGCCCTATCCCTATGCTCCTGCTGCCTTTGGACAGTCTGCTTTGGGAGTGGGGGAAAATAACTTGCTAGCCCTTTCCTGTATCCAGTATCAAGGAATGCCTGCTTTATATACGGCCCCCATACCCCAATGAGACACTTGTACTCTGAAAAATGGAGTCCTTTCCTGTTGGGATCAATTCACTTCTGGGTTGGCCAGGATCACCTCTGGTTGATCTAGTGGTTGCCCACACAGCATGCCAGACTGGGTCAGATCATGGGCTGCATGGGGTCACAAGTGCTTACCAAAAGAGCCTGGGATGACCTTGCACTTTGTAGATGGTGTGCAGTGTACTGTGGAAACATTAAGTTACATTAATATATTTTAATGTATTTTGTACAATGTAGTGAAGAAAACTGCAACAATAGGGCTTTAAAATGTTTTGTAGTTTGCATAATTTTTGCCATTACTTGACCAAAAAGTGGGAACTGGGGGTGGGGGTGGAATGAAGGAAAGGGAAATCTGGACAAGCAGTTTAATAAAGACACGGTACATGAGCAAAAGATGAGTTTAGGGTTGCAAGTATGCCAATAATCTGTCTTGCTCAAGGCCAAAAATCCTATCTTAAGTGCCACATATTCTTGGATGTGTTCATACCAATTTTCAGAACTAATTCTAGAGTTGCATGGTGTTTATTTCATGGAGAACTATTGAGCTGAGGGATACCAGCCTCCAGGTGGGACCTGCTTCCCACTGTTAGTGTGTGGGGGAGTTAGTAAATTAAGTATGCCTGCTTTAGTCTGGTTAGGCAAAATTAGAGAGGGCTAGAAACGTCAACCTAGGTAGATCAGGAAGCATCCTGAGGTATTGGAGAGGGGGCTAGACACTGTGGGCTGACTGTTCAAGTGCTGGGAAGGGAACTCTCTCACTGCTGAGTATCATCACCTGAACCTGCATACTCGCCAATGCGTTGATGAACAATATTTCTCAACACGTTTTGTGTACATGTAAGGAAAAGGGATGGTTATAGTACCAATTCAAGCTTTGAATCAGAGTGGTTCTTCTCAAACACTGGCAACCCCATTGGATAGCCTTTTAGGAGATCTAATAAAATTAAAGTTAATAAATTGCAGTCTGGCAGTAAAAATGAATATGGATTGATTGATTGATTGTATTTATATTCCGCCCATCCCGTGAGCGGGCTCAGGGTGGGTCACATCATCTTTCAACAATTACAATAAAGTTTAAAAGCACAATATAAACATTTAAAATCAGTGGTTATAGTTACTGGTGGAAGTTCTGACCCATCAATACAGATAGATATGGCCAGTTGCCGATGGATGAATAGCCGGCAGGTGGGAGACGGCAACCTCGGGGAGGCCGTATGTGGACACCAGCTGCCTCAACCAAAAGCCTGGTGGAACAGTTCTGTCTTGCAGGCCCTGCGGAACTAAGTAAGATCCTGCAGGGCCCTGATCTCGATGTGGAGCATGTTCCATCAGGTGGGGCCAGGGCAGAGAAGGCCCTGGCCCTGGTCGAGGCTAGACGGATGTCCTTTGGGCCAGGGACCACCAGGAGATGTTGATTATTAGAGCGTAAAGCTCTTTGAGGCGTATACAGGAAGAGGCGGTCCCTTAGGTATGTTGGTCTCAGGTCGCATAAGGCTTTGAAGGTTATTACCAGCACCTTGAAGCGGATTTGGTACTCAACTGGTAACCAGTGCAGCTGGCAGAGCACATGCTGAGCATGAACCCACACAGGCGTTGACGTCAGCAGATGCGCCGCCGCATTTTGTACCAGCTGTAATTTCCAGATCAGCCTCAGGGGTAAGCCTGCGTAGAGTCGACTCTGCCACAACCACCCAGCCACAGATTTCATTGTCTGGTGTCTTCATTTATGGTATGAGGTAGCCTTGAATGGACCTAACTGCCACCAAGTGTGTAGTAGAATATAAATTTTTATTCCTAAAATCCCAGATAATTCTAACTACTGAATCACCCTTCCTTTAGTTTGCTTTAGGCTGGGATTAAAAAAATATTTTTTTTGCTTTTGTTGCTAAAAGTCACTTACAGATTATGATACCCCCTCTGGGGATTAATGCTTTAAACTGGGTTTATATGATCACACTATTTTGGAGGAGATGGATTAATCCAGAATGAATATAACTCTTTATTTCTGTTTTTACACTCACTATAACATTTTTACACATACACATCTTATTCCAAAGGTGGCTTACATGGTTCTATGCTCTTCAATTTTAGCAGTGACCTCATGAGGTAAATTTAGGCTAAGTGACTAACCCAAGGTCACCAACAGTGCTGTCCTATGCACAGTTTTGCAGTCTATGGCTTCCAGTTTCAATGGCCTTAGACTGGAATAATTCCACACAAGATTACACTACGTGTTTCTTCTTTGCTGGGTGAGTATTAGAACCCAAGTCTCTCCAGTCTGACCTTCTAAGAACTACATCCCACTGTCTCATCATCACTAACATGGATTAAAATTTCATGGACTGAATACCACTGAAAATTGTTCATCACTAACAGCATCAGCTGAGGTATCTGCTCTGAATGCCATGGTCCCCTGAGTGCGGGCTAGTTGCTGCAAGGGACAGTGATTTCTTGTTAGTAGTATCCATCCTTTGAAACTCTGTCCCAGGAGACATTTGCTTGGCCAGTTGCTTGCTGGCCTTTAGACAACCGTTGAACTTTATTTTTATTTCAGAAGGTCCTTGGGTAAGCTAAGCTGGCCTTATTTTACTGCTTGCCTACTGGTTTTCTTGCTGATTTCAGTGCTATTTTAGCATTGATTTTATCTCTGTTTTTATTGTGTTAGTCAAATGTGTTCAATGTTACTTCAAATGTTGTCATGTTTTAGTGTTAATTTTGTGAGCTTCCCTCTGGCCCTGGTAGGGCTGAAGGGTGGGATGTGAGCAAATGTATATCAATGGTATATAACAACAACAACACAATTTGAAGGAAGTTTTTTAGATTATCCACAAGAAAGAGCTAGGAATTTATAGGATGCAAAGTCCATAAAAAAGAAAGTCCTTCAGCACTGAATATAGTAAAATATATATTTAATAATCCGTCAATTTTGGATGTTAAAGACTGATTCAGATTAATACTCTGCGTTTGGCTGCCCTTTGCATGGGGTGAATAGATTGTCTAAACTGTACCCCATTGGGGTCCCACCCCTCCCCAAAATCTGCTCTCCCCAGACTCCTCCCCCAAATCTTCAGGAATTGACAAGCCTAGTTACCAATTTAGGTAGGCAATACTAAGCATGATAGACCCAGTGGTCTGACTCAGTA
Organism: Gekko japonicus; assembly: GCF_001447785.1. NCBI lineage: Eukaryota > Metazoa > Chordata > Lepidosauria > Squamata > Gekkonidae > Gekko > Gekko japonicus. Next base: position 170,185 of record NW_015163609.1, read on the forward strand.
GAAGGCAACTTCATATATGTGTTTATATGACAGTTGGAGGGTCATTAAATGCAACTGTAATTGGGTCCCATGGTAGCTAACTCTTCCATGGATAAGGTTCCCGGGAGGGCTTCTAAAACCCTGCAGGCTGAATCAGTGACAAATGGATGAGGGTGCTACAAGGAAAGACTAACACTGTTTAAAAAAGTGTATTTAGAAGGGTCATGGCACACGTACTATTTCCATTTTAAAACATAAGAATCCCGTTTATTACCCATTGAGTCTGGCAGCCCTTTCTTTCCTGCTGCTTTGAAACAAAAACCTAGACATGGTGATTTACTGCAGAGTTAGAAGAGGAGGACATCATGCTTCAAGAGAGTGAAAGCTACTTTTTAAAAAGTAATTTGTTTAAAAACACTGGCTGGGAGCACTCTTGCCCCGGCAGAAGGAAATGTTATTACACATGAGCCTTTCAGCAGGCAGGCAGGACATGTGTGTGGATTAAATGCTGAGGAGTTTGGCTGCCAGAGAAAGACGTTATTGTTGTGACTTTCCCCTCCTTCCCTAGCTCCCACCCACCCTCTCGGAGAGAATCTCAAAGGAACGGAACCAGAGAAAACACACGCAGCTTGGAGGAGGATCATTTGTTTCAGAACCAAACTGGAGTGAGGAGGAGGAAGAGGATAAGGGGGAGGAAGAGTCCTGGAAGTTAAAATACAGGAGAAAGAAGGCCAGGTGGCAACAGGTAAGCCCTGGGCAGGTATCTTCCTTGGAAATGGCCTCACCTGAAACAATCAAGGGGGCACCTCTCCTTAACCAACAGTCAGATGGTTCCTTACTAACACCTTTCATTATCTAACTTTTGTCATACATCAGTCAAGTGATATTTCACGTCTGGTTCTGTAGAGGCTGCTTTTATTTTAACTTGCCAAGCAAGGAAAGAGGAAAAAGTTGCATGTGACAGTGGTTAAACTGCTTAAGCTATTACCATGGAAACAGAGCTTAGGGAACCCCCTTTGGTCTCCCACGCTGCACACACCCACCTACATTTGTGGTGCTTATAGCCCACATGTGCATGGTGGGCATTCCAGAAGCCTCTTAGGCTGTTGTACTGGAGAGATATATTTAGATCTTTGGAGGGAGATAGATTTAAAGATCTGCATTTCTTTCTTTCTTTCTTTCTTTCTTTCTTTCTTTCTTTCTTTCTTTCTTTCTTTCTTCGTTAAGGTGGCTTGTACTATGTAAAGCATTAGTTGCTGTTTCATATCAGGTTTGCAAAGGGGTTGGAGACAAGAAAGCCAGACTAGTCAGTAACGAAGATTTAATCCTCCTTTGAAGTCTGATCACTGGGAAAATCTTGTGAGGTTTATTTTCTCTTGGAGGGAAGGAATATGAATTACTTTCATTATGAGAGGAAGAAATTTTTAGGTTCTAGTGAAGGAGTATTCTGGTTTGTTGTCACAACCAGCGGCATTTCAGAATGAAGAACTAAGCATTTTGTATTCAAAGGTGTTCCAGTACAAAAGGCTTATATACAGGGAAGAATACTTATGGTAATCAATGGCATTTAATACTCCGATACATTTACTTGAAACAAGTCCTGTTTATAGCAACACTTCAGATGCTGTGTTGTGGTTTGCAGAATCTGTCAAATTTGGGACAAAAGGTTCTTAGGTTTCATGTGGAGAATGGAAAGGGAGAAACTTCAAGTCACTCAGCATGGATTCACACAGACTATTACATATATACTTCTATGGAACCTGATCTTGAATTTAGGGGTATGAGTGAGATATGTTGTTGTCACTGATGCCTGGAGATTTTCTAAGAAACCTGAGTATGCCCACTAGGAAGTCACCTTCTCTATCACAGAGGAAGAAAAGCCCACAGAAGTTGGCTTTTGCAGCCCTATTTTCAGCGCTCTTGTCAATCAGCAGCATCTTCATTCCTGAGAGATTCAGAATGTCAATTGCCTGCCTGGGGAACGGCTTTCATATAACTTGAATACTTTATACATTGCCCATCCCACTGGAATGGAATTCAACTCGTGATTTTATCAGAGATTAGAAGTACAGAAGGAGGGCAGATTGGGAGCTTTTCTCACACTCAGAAAAGGGGGGGGGGAAGATAAGAGAAACAACTGGGCAAGCATAAGAATAAAACATGCAGGCAGTTGCTCCCTGCAGGAAATGGTAGCATAAAAACACCAGGGCTGCAAACAATGCAAACAAATTAGAAGTGCAGGAGCTCCACTGGAAAGCCTGATCTGCTGCGGGGTAGGGCGGGGTAGAAATACCTGAATAAATAAATAAATAATAAAAAAGGCCCAAGAGTTGGAAACAAGGGAGAGTCAACTCAAAGTCAACAGAGATGCAAAAAAAAAAAAGTGGCAATAATAAGAGGGTAGTAAAAGTTGTTAGTGTCATGTAATGTTAATGATATGAGCCACAAGTCCATCATTCAAATCCCATCCATAAACTCAGCAAAGGGCCTTAGGCAAGCTACTATTCCCACAGTTTCTGCCCTCTGCAATAATTCAAGACTGTTCCCAGAATGACAGAGATCAGAGATGATGTGCATGAAGTACTCTGAACACCTGAAATGAGCTTTATAAATGTTTATTATTGTTATTCTAATTGTGAGCTGTACCTGGGCTCTTACAGAGGGGCTCTTACAGTTCTTACAGAGGGGATTAGGCACCTTGTTTCAGCATCACCAGGGATTGCGTATGCAAGCTGTTCCAGCCTGTGCTGGTCTTCAATAGATTCTAGCAGTGGATGGGAAAGAGCACTGCTGGTCCAGTGTCTGCTGTTCAAGGGCTTTTAGCACTGAACTATGCAGTGTCCCAGGGTATTCCCTATCTTCCCAACTGTGTGCTTCAGCAGTAATGCAAGCCCAGCGGTTGGAAGTTTCCATATGGCCTCAGGAGAAGCTGCAGTTCCCTGTTGGATGTATAGAGAGAGGCACTGATATTGGACTGGTTGTTTTTAATGCCCTGAATGGGGAAAAGACAAAATCTTCCACCAGATTTGTGCATTTTGCCTGGGACTGTATATGCATCCAAATGCATAATGGTTAGATTTTATGTGCTGCTTTTGAAATCTAGGCAGATGGAGGTACAAAATGATCTCTGAAGGGATGAAAAAGAGCACAAGCATTAAGCAAAGACTCTTGTATGTTGCAAATATCACAGGAATTAGCCAGCCAGTTGATTCCAGATGTTTTCTATGCTGGACACACCCCATCTGTATGCCTGAGCAGAAAGCTCTTTTTGCAGAAAAAGACTGTGTTGGGCGAGTCTCTTTCCTTCTCCTACCCCACAAATAATTTGGATTTGCTAATGGTATGATGGCTCCAGCCCAAGGTCAACACTCTCCTGCTTGACTTTTCATTCCAGAGTCTGTGGGGAGAGATGGTCTTCAGCATTCGCTCTTTCCTCTTCAACATCTTTTGGACAGCAGAGAAAAAGCATTTGACTGAGTACACCAATCTTATTTTTCTCCCTGGGACAGAATCTCTCTGTTTCTATTAAATAGCTTTTTAAAATCTAACACCCTGTTTGGACTGTTTTGTGGTTATCAAGAGATAGGAAGCAGGGCAGGATAGCCTAGCTCATTATGATAGGGAGAATCCTCTCCCCAATGTTATTTCTGTATGCACCCCCTCATCCAGCTAATACGGAGTTTTGGGCTGGCTTGCCATCAGTATGCAGATGACAGCCAGCTATATCTGTTGATGGGTGGCCAGCCGGATGCTGCCCCAGACATTTTGGCTGAGGGCTTGGAGGCTGTGGTTGGTTTGTTGAAGCAGAGCGAGCTGAAATTAAATCCATCTAAGATGGAGGTTCTGTGGTGGAGTGGGGGGATGTGGGGCTAGGGTGCCAACTCCTGGTGCTTGATGGTGTGCCTTTAACATCAGTATCGGCTGCCAAGAGTCTGGGTGTGATCTTGGATGCTTCCCTTTTAATGGAAGCCCAGATCACAAATCTGGCTAGACTGGCATTTTTCCATCTCTGCCAGGTTAAACAACTGGTTCCCTTCCTATCTTGCCCCATCCTAACCACAGTGATCCATGCAATGGTCACCTCCAGAGTCCAGACTACAGTACTGTAACTTGCTCTATGCAGGACTGACCCAGAAACTTCAAGTGGTCCAGAATGTGGCAATGTGTGTTCTTACGGGAACCCTGTAGTGTTCTGCGGCAATAGGCCTCATCTAGTGAACAACAACACCCAGTCGTTGTTTATAGACCAGCTTTACTTAGTAGAAGGAGACGCCAAGAACGGAGAGTGAAGAACAACATCACAGGACCGGAGAGTACACTGACCCTCCCCATTCCATCAGGTTAAATACATCACCATAGAATGGAAAGCCACGTACTTAAAGATACCAGATCAGGTTGAAGGTTTTGGTATTAACCTTTAAAGCCCTAAATGGTCTGGGATTAGCTATCTGCGGGACAGCCTCTTCTGGTACACCCCCCAAAGAGCATTATGCTCAATGGATAACAACTTCCTGGTGATCCTTGGCAGAAAAGTATCTGCCTGTCCTCAACCAGAGCCAGGGCTTTCTCAGTCCTGGCCCCAGCCTGGTGGAACTCTGCCAAGTGAGACCCAGGCCCTGCAGGATCTGGTGCATTTCTGCAGGGCCTATAAGACAGAGATGTTCAGACAGCGACAGTTTCAATCTAGGCTGGTCTCCCTCTCTTTCCCCGCCCCCCCAGTCCCTTTCCCTGTCCCCTGTTGGTTATTATCCCCTGGATAAGGGGCACTATGTCATGCTTCCCTTTTTATGTACTAATTTACCGGTTGCCAATAGTATTGCAATAGTTGTTTTAATAATTTTGAAATCATGAATATTGTTTCTATGAATATTGTCACCTACTCTTAGCCCTGTTGTACAGGGGAGGGCAGGCTATAAATCCAATAGGTAAATAAATATATAAATAAAAATCTACATTAAAACATCAGAAATCCACAAAGGGAAACAGGTTGTGTAAATCAGATGCATATGTACGTGTGGATCTGCGTGCTGCACTTGGCTTCACAGTATGTTAAATCTGTTGGATTGCCCCCACTTCCTGAAAGTGAATGTTAGGCTGGAGGGGGGGAAAGGCTTAGGACTCATAAAAACATTGGAAGGCAACAGAAGTATGAAAGGAGAAGGTCAAACAGAATGCCATGGCAAAGGGATGAGATCTGTGCTGAGTGAAGAGTCTCCAGGGGTCATTTCCTAGAAAAAGAGGTGCAAGAGCTCATTTGCATAACTCATTTGCGTATGCCACACCCCCTGACAAAGGGCAGGCATGTTTAAAATGAGTTAAGGCATATGCAAATGAGTTTAAATCCCCCCCTCCCTGAGTCTCTCCGCAAAAGCGAAGAGGTTCAGGGGGAAAGGGGACATGTCTGCCTGCTTCCCCTTCCCCTCTCCAGCCAACCCGCCATGGTGGGCTGGCTGGAGAGGGGGAGGGCAGGGAAGCAGACATGCCTGGCTTCCCTGCCCCATCTCCTCCAGGTGCCCCATGGCTGTGGAGAACCTGGAGATCAGGCAGGGAACCCAGGGATTTAAATCCCCCCCGAGTCTCTCTGACGATGGCCAGGTAAGGCAGGGGGCGGGGCCTGGGCTCCTTACTGCTGGAGAGCTGCTCTGGGGTGCTCTGGCAGGAAATGACTCCTGGTGAAGACCACTAAAAGTCCCAGCCAAGTTGCGTTGAAGACCTCACTACATGTGACAGTGACAGACTTTAAACATGGGAATTCTTCAGTTGCCTATAAAGTAGGATCTGGGATTGCTCTTCAAAGTGCAAAATAATGTGTGGTGCCATTTAAAGTGCAAAAGAAGCCTTGGGGGGGGGGAGAACCTGTCAAGGGTGGAAATGACCTTGGTGAACAGCCTGTAAGGGAGGATGTGCAGCATTCCCTGGCTACATGTCTCTTTGCACTTTCACCAGCCCTCCAGTTACACATGATTGGGGCAGACACAAATTTCAAGACAGCTGTTAACATGTCATTTAGTACCACAAACAAAGCAAAAGGACCCAGTAATTACATATAAGCAATGACACAGAGAAAATTACTGTACAAGTTCATACTCTTAAAAGCATGTTGATTTTACTTAGTTTCAATAGATGAACTTCATCCGGAGACCAAAGTCCAACCAGGATGATAAGGATGTACAATTCAAGAGAAGATATGAACTCTCTCGAGTTTACAATTGTTCATTTCGACTGAATGTCTTTGTCAACCATCCTAATAGAAATGAACAAATTTATCAACCAGGGATTGTTAAAGACAGTTTTACAACAAATTTAACATTGTTCTTAATAAAGTACAATTTTATATATATCTACATACAGTTTGTAGTGTTATTCTTTACTTCAATGTTTCCAACAATAAGTGCAAGTTATCTGGAGATAGAAATAACATATTTGAAAACTTTCATACAGAATCACAAGCATAACCCCAATCCCTCCATATAGTATAATCAATTGTTTTCTTACCTATATTGGCTGAAAACAGCTCTCACAATTTACAACATTATTTCCGGATAATAAATCTTAAGTAAGGACTACAAGTAGGTTCCTTATATCCTACTACCTATGTCACGTGTTATTTGTTACTCAGAGGCCACCTTACCAACAATTCCAAGGTGCCTATACATTTTTTCTGACCATTTATTATTGGGCTAAATAATCCAATCTAAGTATGCCTAACTTATATACATTCTTTATTAGTCTATTAACTATTCTTTATTAGTCTATTCACTATTAGAGAATCGCACAGGAAGACTCCAAACGTTTTTGTCATACATATTGTTAACTTGTAGCAACCAAAAGTGATCATATTATATAGATTCAGTCTCCTATGAAGCATGATAAATCCAATGCAGCATTTAAGCCCATGGGTTGTTCTGCCTGGAGCTTAAATGTCCAAAAAGCCTCTCTTTGTAGCAATAATTTTTTCATATCTGTACTAGTAAATGGTTTACTTTTTACTACTTCCAATACGAGGCATTTAAAATCACTAGGGCCATGATTGGTTTCTTCAAAATGCTGCACCATAGGGGCAGTAAGATGTTTATGTTTAATTTTGGATTTATGTTCCAAAATGCGGGTTCTCAATGCTCTAGATGTTTGCCCGACGTACCTAAGGTTGCAGGCACATATTAATAGGTAGACGACCGATTTCGTGGCACAAGATGAAAAATGGTAGATGGGCTTCTTAAAATTAATGTCAGGAAAATCCAAAGTGTCAGTTTCAATCATTAACGGACACGCGGCACATCTGTCACAGCTGTGATGTACTGTCGGGTTTCTTCTCACTTCCTGGGTCTTAAAGGCATCAGCCCTGACTAATTTGTCTCTAATATTCTGCGTTCTCCTAAAGCCTACTCTCAGAGGTAACTGACACGCCACTATGTCATTGAGGATGTGCCAATGTTTCATGACTATAGTTTTGATGTCAAACGCTTTACTTGCAAAATCTAGTGCCCAGTTAAGTCTACTCTCGTTAGAGTGTTCATTTCTATTTAGAAACAGCTCATTTCGGTCCCGACGCTCCGCTCTAAAGCGGGCGTTTCTAATTGCCCAATCCGGATATCCCCTACTGTGGAACTGTTCTGCGAGTCTATCTGCTTCCTTATTGAAGTCTTCCTTTAAACTCGAATTCCGTTTAATCCTAAGGAATTGACTGTATGGTAAATTATATTTCAAATGATTAACATGGTGCGATTCAAAATGTAGAATGGAATTTTTATCAGTTTTTGTGTGGAATGGACGAACAGCCAATTTACCATCATGAATAAAGACTGTAGTGTCCAGAAAGTTGATTTCAGAGAGGCTGGCTTCATGGGTAAATTTAATAGATGTGTGTACGGTGTTAATCCATTGGAAAAAAGGTTCAACTACATTTAAATCATCTAGAATCAAAAAGCAATCATCAATATAACGTTTATATAAAATAATATTGTTGAAAAAAGGATTACTACTCCCATCTGTGATCCAACGTTCCTCAAAAGATCCCATAAATAAATTAGCCACACTCGGTGCAAAAGAACTCCCCATGGCTACCCCTTTAACTTGAAAGTAAAAGTTAGAACCAAAACGAAAAAAACTTTTTTCAAAAATAATGTCCACCAAATCAATAAGGAAGTGTGTGTGGGGGATTTTAAAGGGCCTTCTTTCCAATGTATTGAGTAAGGCTAATCTAGCCTCTTCGTGAGGGATATTCGTGTAGAGGGCTCCCACATCCATGGTCATAAGGACTGCTCCCGGGGGGATTTCCTTATTCTCCACAATTTGAATGAAGCTCCGGGTGTCCGTACACACATCTATTAAATTTACCCATGAAGCCAGCCTCTCTGAAATCAACTTTCTGGACACTACAGTCTTTATTCATGATGGTAAATTGGCTGTTCGTCCATTCCACAAAAAAACTGATAAAAATTCCATTCTACATTTTGAATCGCACCATGTTAATCATTTGAAATATAATTTACCATACAGTCAATTCCTTAGGATTAAACGGAATTCGAGTTTAAAGGAAGACTTCAATAAGGAAGCAGATAGACTCGCAGAACAGTTCCACAATAGGGGATATCCGGATTGGGCAATTAGAAACGCCCGCTTTAGAGTGGAGCGTCGGGACCGAAATGAGCTGTTTCTAAATAGAAATGAACACTCTAACGAGAGTAGACTTAACTGGGCACTAGATTTTACAAGTAAAGCGTTTGACATCAAAACTATAGTCATGAAACATTGGCACATCCTCAATGACATAGTGGCGTGTCAGTTACCTCTGAGAGTAGGCTTTAGGAGAACGCAGAATATTAGAGACAAATTAGTCAGGGCTGATGCCTTTAAGACCCAGGAAGTGGGAAGAAACCCGACAGGACATCACAGCTGCGGCAGATGCGCCGCGTGTCCATTAATGATTGAAACTGACACTTTGGATTTTCCTGACATTAATTTTAAGAAGCCCATCTACCATTTTTCATCTTGTGCCACGAAATCGGTCGTCTACCTATTAATATGTGCCTGCAACCTTAGGTACGTCGGGCAAACATCTAGAGCATTGAGAACCCGCATTTTGGAACATAAATCCAAAATTAAACATAAACATCTTACTGCCCCTATGGTGCAGCATTTTGAAGAAACCAATCATGGCCCTAGTGATTTTAAATGCCTCGTATTGGAAGTAGTAAAAAGTAAACCATTTACTAGTACAGATATGAAAAAATTATTGCTACAAAGAGAGGCTTTTTGGACATTTAAGCTCCAGGCAGAACAACCCATGGGCTTAAATGCTGCATTGGATTTATCATGCTTCATAGGAGACTGAATCTATATAATATGATCACTTTTGGTTGCTACAAGTTAACAATATGTATGACAAAAACGTTTGGAGTCTTCCTGTGCGATTCTCTAATAGTGAATAGACTAATAAAGAATAGTTAATAGACTAATAAAGAATGTATATAAGTTAGACATATTTAGATTGGATTACTTAGCCTAACAATAAATGGCCAGATAAAATGTATAGGCACCTTGGGATTGTTGGTAAGGTGGCCTCTGAGTAACAAATAACACGTGACATAGGTAGTAGGATATAAGGAACCTACTTGTAGTCCTTACTTAAGATTTATTATCCGGAAATAATGTTGTAAATTGTGAGAGCTGTTTTCAGCCAATATAGGTAAGAAAACAATTGATTATACTATATGGAGGGATTGGGGTTATGCTTGTGATTCTGTATGAAAGTTTTCAAATATGTTATTTCTATCTCCAGATAACTTGCACTTATTGTTGGAAACATTAAAGTAAAGAATAACACTACAAACTGTATGTAGATATATATAAAATTGTACTTTATTAAGAACAATGTTAAATTTGTTGTAAAACTGTCTTCAACAATCCCTGGTTGATAAATTTGTTCATTTCTATTAGGATGGTTGACAAAGACGTTCAGTCGAAACGAACAACTGTAAACTCGAGAGAGTTCGTATCTTCTCTTGAATTGTACATCCTTATCATCCTGGTTGGACTTTGGTCTCCGGATGAAGTTCATCTATTGAAACTAAGTAAAATCAACATGCTTTTAATAACATGTCGTTTAGTACCAAGACTTTTGCAGAAACAACTGCATAGAAACAGATCCCACAGCTGGGTTTAGAATGAGGGCATTAGTCTGCCAGGGGTAGCATTACTAAAGGAAAATTGAGCCAAAGTACAACTCCTACCCATGTCTTGGTTTCTCTTTCCTTAGGATTGCCCAGCCTTCCTTCCCTTTTCTTTTCAAATGATGATATATTATGGCTCCAGAATTAGCAATGATGACCTAAGTGGTCATCTCTGCAAAGTAAGGAAAGCAGCTGCAGGGCAGGCAGGTGAGCTTCAGGCCACCTGCTTTCCTGAAACTAACTGAGCAAGGAGAAACTTCTTATTCCTATAGTCTGGGAATGCCAGACCTTCTCAGGTTCTATACTGGGCAGAATGAGTTAAATAAAGATGGAAAGTACAATATCTCTAAAGCCATGAGCATGCTTTCCATTGCATCCTCTCAGTTTTCTTGGGAAGCCAGCCAGCCTGCTTCCACTGTCAGGTCTGGCTGCAGTGGCCTTTACAAACCAAGGGCCTGCTTCACACACGCAGGAGATGGCAATGTGGTAGAAGGCAAAGGAGGCAGACTGGACTGTATCCCTTCAAAGGTCAAGTGGAGGATCACAGTTTGGCATGCTCTCCCATGTTAAGAATGTGAAGGTAGACCATTTCTCCCTACAGTGCCAGTTTTCAGTTTGCATGGATTTTTTTAGAACACAAAGCAACATTCAGTTCACTACTGCAATCTGACATGGTACAGCCCATTTACTATTTCAACGTTCTACTTTCTCATTCCCACCTTATTTTCCTACATGTGTAAATGAGACTGTGTTTATTTACCAGAGTCTTCACCGGTATCCTGTGCAATCTGGTGAAAGTACTTTAAGAAACCTCTTTCCAAGGAATGGTTGATAATTCCTGCCAGTCTGGTGTATACTGATCTAGGAGACTGTGGGAGGAAAGGACTGCCATGTTTAGTGAGGGATGAAGGTGCTTATCCTTACACACATGTTAATCAGCGTAAGGCATACATTTAAACTATTACACAGTGATATTATTATTTCACAACTGTTGTTGTTGTTCAGTCGCACAGTCGAGTCCGACTCTTTGCGACCCCATGGACCAGGTCACAACTGTATTTACATCTTTGCGACCCCATGGACCAGGTCACAAACAAGTTAATATCTTGTTTACTTTCACAACAGCCGTAAGGGGATATTATCACCATCCAAGTATTACAGACAATGAGCTGATATTGAGAAAGAATAGCTTGCTCTTTTTTATCCAGAGAATTCAAGGTTAGACAGAGATTAGAAAATATCCATTAGAGTGGTGCAGTGGTTAGAGTATTAGACTGGGATCTGGGAGAGCTGTGTTTAAATCCATACTCTGCCATGAAGTTTGACCTTACAGTAGTTGCGCTTTCTCATCCAAACCTGTAATGTATCCATCTCAGACCGCGTGCGTGGCCATTTCACCACGCGGTCATGCAAAGCGGACGAGCTTCGCTCTCAGTAACAGTGGGACAAGCGGATCCTAGCCGGCACCTATCGACAGGCTAGGCTCCCAGCCGAGAGCCTATGGAACTCTCGGCCACTGTAAATAGCCAATCACTTGTGTGTGGGTGTGTTTTGGGTGCGGGGTTGTTGCACATATAAACCAGCCTGCAAGCTGGTTACTTTGTCTTGTTCCTGATCTAATAAAGTACGCTAAGTTGAAATCACTCGTCCGTCTGCGTACTTTTCAAAACCCACCTCATAGGGTAGTTGTCAGATTAAAATGGGGAAGGGTGAGCCAAGAGCACCATCCTGAGCTTCCTGGAGGATAAAAATACACTACATAGACACACCCTTTGTCTCCCTCTTTCTGTGAAAACTTTTCCATTGTCTCAGATGTTGTAACTAATCAGTTCCATGTTCTACAAACAAATGGTATGAAGTCTGTTTGAAAGTACATTGACATGGGAGTTTTTCCTTGTGGATTTCTGCACACATTGCTCATTGCCAGAATTTGCTTTATAGGAGTGTCAACAGGAATGATCTGTGATAGAAGCAGACAATGCTTAGCTTGTGAAGATAACTGGTCCAATATGTGGAGAAGCAAGCACACGCATTCCCTTTGAGCCATCCTCTGCACTGCTTGTTGTTTATGTGTATCAGAGCTCAGTCAAGTCACAAAGCTCACTGGTGAGTCTCACATTTCTTATAGGCAAGGGTGTGGACAGATCAGAGGAAGAGTAGACTCACCCCATTCTTTTAAAGTTACAAGAGTGGTCCCTCCAAAGGAAAACCAAAAACTCTCCCCCCCACACCCCAAAGTAAGCTTGCCTCTCTGGGTGCTATTTTCCCTCTTCCTGAACTGGATCTGAGGACACATAATTCAAAAGTAGTAAAATTGTCCTTTACCCAATTGAGACTCATACAGCATAACAAAGTTTGAGTCCAGTGGCACCTTTAAGACCAACAGTTATATTCATGGAATAAGCTTTCCTGTGCATGCACATTTCTTCAGATACATTCAAACAGAAGTCATCAACCATTACATTTAGGTAGAGGGTGGGGAGGGTGTTGCCAGGAAGGGCTAATTAGCATCAAGATGCACAAGTAACTGAGCAATAAATATAGCTAAGATTGGCTGAAGGAAATTGGTAAGACCTGTGAATAGCAGCAAATTAGCATACAGCATAATAAAATAATTTACAGATGCAAGAACTGAATGACATTAACATGTGTAGTGAGATAAGAAACTGCTATCTCAGTTAAGCCCTGGGGGTTCCATTGTCCTGAGTGTTGTAATAACTTATGTGCAAAATAATAACAGCAATCTCCTATTTAAGTCTATTTCTGAATTAAACAATATACAACATAGGTCTAGGAGTAGTTCCTGCCTCTTCCAAATAGCTGTCTTTTCCTTGTGATTTAAGTAGAGATGCTGTGAATTTTAGAGGCCACTCTATTCACCATAAGTATGTTTTGCCATGCAACCTGTAACCCCTCAGAAGAGAGGAGGCTGCAGTATAAAGTTTGTGTCAATAAGCAAGAAAGGTTTCTTTGGGATAGAGCAAACACTCTTGGGCACACTATTCCTTATAAATACATATGAGAAATATATGAACATGCTACATACAAAACAAAAAAGTAACAAGAAATAATATATTTATTCATTACAGCATTTAAACATGTAATTAATTAATGTGTTTGTTTGTTTAAAGAGTGTATATCCCATTTTCTTCTCCAAGGAATACACAAGATGTCACAGTAAAAGGTACATGAATATTTACTCAAGCTAAATTCAGTAATCAAGTTAAAACAAACTGATGTCAACAGCAGGAGATAGGCAGTAAAACACAATAAAAACTCAGAAGGAACAGACCAAAATACCCCATCTGAAATAAATTTCAAAGCAGCACAAAATAGAATATACTACAGAGCAGTTTTCTAAAAAAAAATCATAGCAGCCAGCAAAGGACACAACTAGACAATACAACGTCCTTGGGGACAACTCAGAGATGCCACAGCAATTTTACCACAGGAATTCTCTTCCTTAAAAAAATGCCATGGGGGCCCAATCCTGCTCAGGACTGCAGCTCCTTCATTGCAAAGACATTCCAGTGTATGTAAAATTTCTACTGATTTCAAATGCCCACCCCCCAAAAATCAAGTTTTTGAGTTACATTAGAAGGCTGAGCAAGAAGGAGATAACTGCATTTCCAAGAGGACAGAGTTCTATAGCCTGGAAGTCACAGCTGAATAATCCCTATAGTGAGTACCAGGCAACATCCGTCTTTTCGTTGAGAGTGAATCTGTGGCCAATTTATTTGCTATAAATTGACAGACGTTCAGATAAAAATGCCTGGTGGGCCAGATCCCACTCAAGGACCATAAGTGGCCCATTCCTGATATAAGCAATAGGATTTAGATACATCTAACTTTTAGTGAATTTTGCTTTGATGAATTTAATATAGATAAAGCCTGTTTATTTACAGTTTTGTTGCCATTCGACCTTTATAAGTTGTGACTTCTCAATATGTTATTTCAGCATTGCACTAGAAAACAATATGCATTATATTGTTGAAAGCCCAGCTACATAAATATAGACACAAATGACATCATCAGAAATTGTACAGTTGAAAGCTAATTTAAAACAGATTGGCAGCTCTCTTATAAATGTTGCCCTAGAATGAAAAGAAGTATGCAGCTGCTTGTTTATCTTCACTGTGAGCCACAGTTCCTGATTTGAATTAATTCTCACCCTTCGTTCTTACAAGAAGCTTATTTGAAAGATTTTTTCCCCTTCTCCTTAATGTCTGAGGTAAGCAGCTGAGGAAAGGAGGGGAGGGGAGTTTAAATGAAAAGGTGGTGATTTACCGGAAAAGTGGGTTATACACCACTTCCACACTGTCATTTTTGTCACTCGTTTGTCCGTTTTGCTTCAGGGTCCCCCCCCCATGTGTTTTGCTCTCTCTAATAGTCCCAGAGGGAGCAAAACACATGTGGAAAGGGGGGGAGGGAGACCCAAAGCAATAGGGGGAAAATGAGTGACAAAAAATGACAGTGCAGGTTTCATTGTTTTAAAAAGTTCTCTAAGATACTCATTCTTTTCTTTCCACAATTTTGCACATAAATGAAAACTTGACAGTGGGAGCCATCCTAAGTAGGTCTACTTAGAAATAATTCCTATGTTACTCAACATAGTTTATTTCCAAGAAAAGTGTCCTGAGGATTGCTCTGTTAGTCTCTGCCAAGTCTAATATCCAGCCATTTCCCCTGTTGGGGTTAGCATTCATTCCAATTCCTTCAAGATGCCACAATTTTGGCTGAAAAACCACAAGAACCCTAGAGTTACAGGAATAAAAAGTTGGAAAGAGAAGGCAACAAATGCAGACAAGGGGCACAGAATCCCTTTTGGGAAAGAGTTTGTTGCTTAGATGCCCAGGAATGTTTCAGTCATCCCAGATTAGACTTATCAAAGGAAACCAAGCCTTTTGAGAATCCAAAGTACAGACAACTCTGTGATACAGAATCTTTTTCTTTGCCCAACTACCTTCCCTCCTCAGCCTTGGACAGGAGATCTTACTCTGGGCACATACTGGATTATTATTCCACAATGCAACATCTGATCAGGAAGCTGTCAGGCCACTATGTACAAGATAGCTTCCAAGGAAAGTATCTGCAGACATTGGAGACACCAGGTTGCTTACTGGCAGATGTCTCAATTTCCTGAATGATTTCTGACAGAACTTTTCGCCTTCTGTCTCTGTGTACTGTTGGCCCTTGGCATTTGCTTGTTAGCATAAGTCTGTTGACATTTCCTCTCTGCAGACCAAATGGAAAACTGACAGACATACAGCATTATTTGTTAATGGGCAAGAGTTGTCTAACGGGCTGGCTGACTATGAATATGATGTCACAGCAACTGGACTCCTCGTTGTGGGCCATACTACGTGTTGAAGAGAAATGTTTCTGAAGAGCGAAGGTGCAGTATGTTTCATATTTGGAAAAATAGCTAACCCGCATTGACCATGAAGAACTGAAGCTTTTGGAGTTTTCCAAGTACCTTAAGAACCTACTGCTATAAGCCAGAAATTTTTACCTAAAGCACTAAAATGGCACACACACAAATTCCAAGGTCTAGAATCTTTTGGGAGTAACTTGGAAGGAAGCTTCAGAGGGAGAGCACCTGGCAGAGGAAGAGTTAAGGACCTGTTTTCTGTCCTTCTCCTGATGCAAATCACCCCCTTCTTGGGAAGCTTGCAAGGGACTAGAGAGACCCAGTGGTGGAAGCTTCATTAAATGTAGTTGTAATGATATCTTTAGCTTACCTACACATGATAACATACATATACCAGGGGGCCTTTAGTGTGCTGTGCAGATCATCTGCAAGCGCCATACACAATATTTACTATATTGTAGTGGGCATTATGTCAGCAGTGGCAGCTGTGAAAATTAGAGTAATACATTGTAAATTGTGAGTGAATTTAGATCTCCAGTGCTAGATTACATTGCATGTCATTTGTGTGTGAGTGAGTGTGTCTTTAACGCATGTTATTGCAGGTATTAAGATAGCAAGAGAGAAAAGCCAATGCAATCAAGATCACAAAAGCTTGCCTCTGCTGTAATCAAATGGTTTGTCTAAGAGAGAGTGGGATATAGTGTACATAATTCTTATAGGCCCCTGCCACACGGCAGGGGAAAAGCCTCTAAAGGCGCAGCTTTTAAAAGCCGCGCCAACGTTGAGACGCCGCGGCGGGATCCCACGGATCCCCTGGCCGCGGCGCCT
Organism: Gekko japonicus; assembly: GCF_001447785.1. NCBI lineage: Eukaryota > Metazoa > Chordata > Lepidosauria > Squamata > Gekkonidae > Gekko > Gekko japonicus. The sequence goes on from NW_015163609.1 coordinate 186,535, forward strand.
TTTCTCCGCGGTGCGATCAAACGCCGGGGAGGAAACACGGCCCTAACCGGGAGCCAGCCGAACTGCGCATGTCCGAACATGCGCAGTTCAGCTCGGAGCCGGGGACGCGCCGGCACATCCTTGCACCGGCGATCAGACTCCCGGTTTGAGGTGCAGCAGGGAGATGAACCACCTCGGTAGGTGGTTCCTACTTGATCCGACTCAGCGATTGGATGGGCCAGTTCGGGGATGGAAGCACCACGCTTCCCAGATGTTGTGGTGTGATCGCGCTGGTTTGATCCGCCCCCGAACTGTCCCGCTAGTGGCCCAAATCCCCTCGTGTGAACGGGACCCTTGTATCCTATAGTCTTGTCAGAGGCTGTGGTCACATGAGCAGTTCACACCAATATTGTTGTGATACCTTTGCGGATGTAAAAAGCACCATCAGACAACATCTGCCTTCTGTGCCCCAGTCATTGGCACTCAGGTCCAGCATGTCCTGGAAGCAGAGTTTGTTGACACTGGGGAAAGTCGGTCTTAAAGTATGCCATCACATCCACCCCGCATTTCCAATGTCTAAACCCCCTCTCATGGGGTGCTCCCAAACAGCAACTCTGGTGCAGAAACAGGTCAGAGGGTTTTTTTGAGTGACAAATCCCTACCCCCCCAAAAAAAACCTCCTCACCCCTGTTTCTGCATCAGAGTTGCTGTTTGGGAGCATCCTATGATTGACACAGGGGTAAATGCACTAAACTCATGCATCAATCTGCACTTTACTTCCCTCATGTATTTCATGGAGGAGAGGTGAAGGGAAGGAGGCTGAGAGAGGCCAGAGTTTTGGGAGAGGGATTGTGGAGCTCTCAAAAAGGAGCTGGAGCTTCGGAAACACACTCATGCACATGGGTGAAAGACAAAAATCTGAACAATCAACCACAGGGCGAGTGCACAGTGAAGTCGGTTCAGGGTGGGATGTCTGATCAAAACTTCCCGCAACTATTTAAACTGCTGCAAATAGAGGCATGGCCAGATCATGCCAGGCTTCCAGTTTGACCACAGCTCCACACCATTTAAAAGCATAGCTGCATCCTTTAATCTCTGCTTATAGAAGCTCATCTGCTGATTTAACAATTCTGTTCAAAGGAGGTCATATTCCTGAAATGCCATTATCATGATACCAAGCTTGGGTATTATCATAAATGCAGTCTATAATTGCAAGCTTATTACTCCCTTGAGCTAAGAAGTTAATCATACATTGTTGACTTTTAGGACATGCCACTTATGTAATCCTGAGTGTTCTGTGAAAAGATGTCTTGCATTTGGAGGGTTTTTTTGGTGTGTGTGTGTTTTTTTACACACAGACAATCCTCTTTAGCCAGCATACACTTCCAAAGCTCAGCTCCACTCAATGAGGTTTTTGGAACCAGATTAACAACCAGGCTAAATAAACCATAGTGTTTGCATGGCTTCTGCTGTGATCTACTCATTTTATCCAGTTTAAGTATGTTGAAATGAATAGCCTCTGGTCCAACAGGGGGAGCTGCAGCAAAGATATAATCAGAGCTACTTAAATTTTTAAAAGTTTCTTTTGCGCTAGTTTAATTTCATACAACCTCACATTTTCCCTCCCCCTCTTTCTACTCCAAGGGGTAAGTAATAATTTAATTCCTCCCACCATATTATGAAATGTACTGAATTCAGGACATTTTTAATCCATGTTAATTTCAAAAAAGTGGGTGAGAATATGACTCAGTGAATTCTCCTCACTCTCTCAGTGGTTTTGAGTACTACTGACCAAATCCTTATAGGTTGCCTTTCTGGGCTGGGAATTGGGGGCATCTTGTGGTGATTCCACTTCTTTCTGGAGGATATGTTCCAGACAGAAGTGCTGGAAACACTGTTCTACCCAGTGGGAGCTGTCCTGTGAGGGTTCAGTTTTGTCTTATGCTTTTTAATGTCTACACGAAGCTAATGGGAGATATGTCCAGGGATGTGGGTGGGGTTGCCAACGGCAGCCTGGAAAATCCCTGGAGATTCAAGGAATGAGTTCAGTGTCATCAGTATGCTGATGACATCCAGCTCTATGGGTTTGTCTTCTTTTTATGAAATCCAGATGAGGTTGTGCCTGAGGTCAGTAAAGGACTGGATGATGGTGAGTAAGTGTGAAGTTAATCCAAGTAAAACAGTATTGAAAATGGTGGGGAATTTGGTGGACCAGTTAGTTGGAAATGCCTTTTCTGGAATCAGATCACACAATCTCTGCTAAGGACAAAATATGTAATTTTGGACCTGGCACTGCTCCTGGACATCGTATGGTAGTTATATCCCAAGGTGGCTTTTGTCAGGTTTGGTTGATATGCCAGGTAGTCCATAGCTGGAAATGAGATACCTAGCCACTGTCAGTCAGGATTATGCTGCTGTAATTCTGTATGGAGCTGGGTTGCTGCTGCTTGATTGCTTATGGGTTTCAGTCATTTAATAACTCTTTCAGAAGTGATTACCAACTTGATTTCATATCCAATTCAAACAGCTGGACAAACTTTAAAAGACCTAAATGGCTGAGCCCTGCTTATCTGAACGAATGTCTTCTCTTCCTGTATGACCTCCCCCCATGCTTCAGATCTTCCCAATGAGGCTCTGCTGAAGGTTATGTTATGTGGATACAACACTGGCCTCCATGAGAAGGAGAACATTTTCTGCTGTGACCCTAAGTGCCCTGGAATGCCCTCCTTGGGAAGCTTGGATGGCTTCTTCATTATCATCATTTGAGAGGCAACTTAAGGTTTTCCTTTTTCTTTATGGAATAGGTACTTATAAATCAATATTGATTTAGAGGAATGGAGGTAGATTTGGAATTGTGTAGTAACTAAATTTATTACTACAAGTCTACCAGAAAATTACTTTAAAAGTTTTTTGGGGTATCTCGGTTTTCGGTTTTGGTGACTTGAGGCTCAAACACGTCCCATTGAGCTCCTGATGGAGATGTGCCAAGTCACGGCAGACAGGAAGTGTCCCGGCCAGATCTGGGCCCTCCCAGAGTCCTTGTAGGGGACTCCCAGCCTGGGGTGCAGAGGAGAGCCACTCCCGAGGCGAGAGCTGAGGGATTGAGGGTCTCCCTACCCCAAGAGGTCCTGCCGTCAGGAAGCCATTATGGTGAAAAGAGCTGGCTGCCGGACGAGCGGACAAGTGATCTAGCGCAATTTCCTTCCTACAATGATTTAAACGTAAAAAAACAGTGAGTTAAGCGATCCCCCATATAAGCGGCCAAGTTTTTTAGTCCACTGGATTTAACTTGAAAACAAGTGGTGGGTGGGGGAAGAGTTGGGGAATCACCCCCCCTGAAACCGAATAGTCCCTGAATGAGAAAGAAAAGGAAATAAGTGAACCTAACCATATGAAACTGTAACTGAGACCGAAAGGTGCAAAATAATCCAAAGCATATTTAAATCGGAGAACTTTGACTTTAGATCCAAAAACTTTCTTCTTGTATAAACAATGTCTGGAAGAAGGAGAAGAATGGTGACGAAAAAGAAACCTCCCACAGGAAATACCATACCAACGACTCCCACCCAGACACAGGAAGCAGCTGCTGACTTTCCCAATATGCTAGCAACAGCATTGCACCCCCTGCTGGAGCAGATGTCTTATATCAACAGTAAGCTGGATGGTGTCCAAAAGCAACTAACACAGATGGATAAAAGAGCAGACAAAACAGCCAGAGCCATCAAGAGAGTTGAAACGAAGACCAAAGATACTGAACAAAAACTGGGGGAAGTTGAAAAAGAGAGAGTCTCAGATAATTGCTGCAACTCCAAATGGAAAGATCAATGTATGTCTTACGCTTTCAAGGTGTTCCTGAGCAAAAAGGAGAAAATTTAAAAGTAATTTTAAGTGAAGCATTAGCACCAATGACAGATCTTAAGCAACAGACCCTGCAAAAAGATACGGACTTGGCTTACCGAACCTATCCAGATTTTATAAAGAAAAACAAACTGCCTGGAGAAATATACGTGAAATTCTCTAAGAGATCTACCAGAGACAATGTTTGGAAAGCCACATCTGGAAAAGTTCTGAAGGTTAAAGATGAAGAAGTTAACATTTTAAAGGACATTCCATTTGAGATGTGGAAGCGATGGCAGCAATACAAGATTTAACCTTCTTCCTCCACAACAATTCAATCACTTATAGATGGAACTTTCCAGAGGGACTTGTATTCAACTATAAAGATAAGAAGAATAAAATTGACTCTGTCCAAAAAGCCAAAGATTTTTTGAAACAACAACAAAGTCCAAGTAAAGATGACAAAAAACCTGTGGACAATATTGAAGAAGAGGGAACCAGTGATGGAAGAACAGAAGATACCTCAGGGACCTCTAGCAGTACCCTGGAAACCTCAGACTCAGAGAATGGGGCAGCTGCACCTAAAATACCTAAAACGAATCTGAAGTACAAGAAGAAGAAACGTATAAGATAAATGGATATTTCAACAGCATATAAGTGATTATAAAACACCAGAGACTAGTATTAAAATTAAGCTAGCGTTAACCTGAATGTTGATAAATTGATCTTTCTTATTATTGTAGGATTCTTATATATACATTGTAACATTTAGATCATGATCCTTGTCTTATCTTTTGTTTTAGATATAGTGTTTATGCCTGTTCCCTTACCTTTAGGATGTAGGTGATAAAATGCAATTAAAAAGTTATATTAAAAAAAGGTTTTTGTGGCATCTCATTTCACAAAGATTAACCTCTGTATATAGAAATACATGGGACCAATGCTGGCAGTGTGGCTCATCTGTGGCAGAGTTTTAGTATGCTTTTGGTCATGTTCAAAAATTAAACCTTTTGGAAACTGGTAATTCAGTTTCTGAATGAATTGTTGGATTGTGATACACTCTTTGATTGAGAAGTTATTCTTTTGGGCTATTTAAAAGGGCACATTGCCCTTGCAGATGCAGAATTGGTCTTGAGTCTACTTGTTGCTCCTAAATTGGCAAGGGCCCCAAAATGGCAAAAATTAGAACCTCCTTGAGAGGCTGAATGGCCCCACTGTATCTGTGACACTCCTTTACTAACTAAATTAACATACCATCAAAGGGCCCATAGAAATAATTTTCAGTATTCAGATAAATTTACTGAGAGCTGGGTATTGTCCATAATGTTTGAAATAATAAGGTAAGAGAAAAAGAGAGTACAAAATGTATTGTTACCTATGTTGTATTGTATTTTGAAAAACATATTTTAAAAATCTCCACCACTCAGAAAAGGCCTTTTTTCAATTTTTCTTAAGAGCAGAACAGTGGCTGTATCCTGAATATGATGAGATTTAGCATATGGGTAGTCTGCACAGATGCCATAATGGGATTGATGAGACAGTAAAAGGGCATTGTTGTTGTTGTTGTTGTTGTACTGCATTTTTCAGCAGCAGTAGAGATTTATCATAGAACTAGAAATAAGGCCCATTGTGGAAATAAATACATCGAGATCTAGAAAGAGGCTCTGGGAGAGTGCTCTGGCTTTGGGCAAACAGTGTCAGTTTGCTGTGGTGACCTCAGCAGGGTATGACAGAGTCCACTGTTTTCTCCAGAGGAACTGATCTCTGCTACCCGAAGAGCAGTTGTAATTTTGAGTGATCTCTAGTCCTTACCTGGAGATTGGCAACAATTGTTACCCAGGATGAAATGGCTGGTTTGGAGGGTGGAGTCTATGGCATTCTACCTGTCTGAGGTCCCACCCCTCCGCAAACCCAACCCTCTCCAGGCTCCACCCCTCAGATCCCCAGGAATTTGCCAGCCTGGAGTTGGCAACCCCATCTCCTTCCCAGCTAACCATCAACTTACCATTATCTGCCCCTTTGACTTCAGCTGACTTCAGCCCTCCCTTCTGCAGAGCAGTTGTAATTCTGAGTGCTCTCCAGCCCTCACCTGGAGATTGGCAACAATGGTTCCCAATGAGGGACTGACTGGTTTGGAGGGTGGAGTCTATGGCATTGTACCTGTCTGAGGTCCCACCCCTCCTCAAACCTCACCCTCTTCAGGCTCCATCCCTCAAATCTCCAGGAATTTCCCATCTGGAGTTGGCAACCCTATCAGGACTGGCCCCAATACGTTTTCTCCCAAAGGCCAAAGTAGGTGACTGGACCAAACTAAGTTGCCTACCATCAGGCACTGAGGGGAAAGTAGGGTTGCCTGCTCTAAGGAGGGAAATACCTGGAGTTTGGGGGGGTGGATTCTGTAGAGGGCAGCATTGGGGGGCGGGCGGA